>NC_143039.1:23195000-23277500 GCF_057628025.1 Oncorhynchus mykiss
GTGTGCGCGCATATTTTCCAAGGTAGTTAATCCTTGTCAGCACCTGGTATTGTGCCTGCCATGGAAACCTCTCTAGTGTTGACTGACCTGTATACTAATAATAAATGCAGGATATTTACAGCTGTATACCTGTCAGCCCTGAACACCTCAGGATTCATATGTATCAAGCATCTCAGAGTAGGAGTGCTAATCTAGGGTCAGGTCCCCTCTGTATATGAAATCTTATTCATTGTGATCTACAAGGCATTACTGATCCTAAATCAGCCCTCTGACTCTGAGACACTTGGTACATACAGCGCCAGGTCTCTTTCATACCATCTCTAGTCCTTCTCATCCTTAAATGTCGGCATAACATCAGATTATTGGATTACGGGGATGCAGCATTAGGTCTAAATATCCGTGTAGCTGCACCTTTTGTAGTGCAGAGTAACGAGATGGGATTGAGTTAATGGGTTTATAATCTCTCTGTGAAAAGAGGTATGAGGTGAAACTAGAGAAGGTGGATGGCGTGCTCCAAGTTAGATCATGCTGAGTACCAGGTGAACCAAATCAAGCCCATCATAGTCCATCATCCTTCCTCTTGTTTATGGGGTTCTATCATTGCTACTGTCATTACTAAGTTCAGCCTGGTAGATGGAAGGAAAGTTGACATGGATCATAACAGGTTGTGTATGAAGTGACGTGACACTAACGTTATGGACACAGGAGTAGGGATGTGATGAGAGGTGACATTAGGTCATACTATCCCTGACCTATTCTAAGGTTGAGGTGAACACACACACAGGTTCACACATGCATACACCTTTTGCTGTGTTTCGCATCTCCCCAATGGCCTCTCTAGACCCCAAATACAGAACTCGGGAGAATCTGAGCCACACACGCACAGAGACACACACACACAGACACACACACAGGTCCCCAAAGCCATCACTCAGGAGAACTTGATTCCTTGAAGCAGCAGAGTGTAGGCCTTTAGGAGCCAAACCCCCATCGACCCTCAACGGGACCTCTAACTCACCTCCAGACAGACAGGAGGAGAGAAAGGGAGTTGTGAAGGGGAGAGAGAGGAGGAGAGGACATAGACATGGAAGGAGAGGTTGAGAGGTGGAGGAGAGAGAGGAGGAGAGAAATAGACATGGAAGGCGAGGTTGAGAGGTGGAGTAGAGAGAGGAGGAGAGAAATAGACATGGAAGGAGAGGTTGAGAGGTGGAGGAGAGAGAGGAGGAGAGAAATAGACATGGAAGGAGAGGTTGAGAGGTGGAGGAGAGAGAGGAGGAGAGAAATAGACATGGAAGGAGAGGTTGAGAGGTGGAGGAGAGAGAGGAGGAGAGAATTAGACATGGAAGGAGAGGTTGAGAGGTGGAGGAGAGAGAGGAGGAGAGAAATAGACATGGAAGGAGAGGTTGAGAGGTGGAGAGAGAGGAAGAAAGGAAATTAGGTTTTATTTAGGCCCATTTATTTGCAAAGCCTTACTACATCATCACTGAATCGTCATTGGACCACAGGTGCCATCACTGTAACTTGATTGGTTGGCAGATGTCATCGATGAAACATGAATGGACCAGAGATGTAATCAGTGACTGACTGGAAGGTGAATGACAGCCCCCATGTTACAGCGAGGTTACTGACTGGATGGTGAATGACAGCCCCCCCATGTTACTGAGAGGTTAGTGACTGGATGGTGAATGACAGCCCCCCCATGTTACAGCGAGGTTACTGACTGGATGGTGAATGACAGGGTGGGCGGGAGGGAGGGAGGGAGGGGTAGCACTGGTTTGGACATTCAGTGCTTCAGATAGTCTTTTTATAGCAACGATACTCAGCCTAGTTCCCTGGCTGAGAGGAACAGGACGGAGAGGAAGAGGAAGAGGAGGGAGCATAAAGGGAAGAGGAGGGAGAGGAAGAGGCTTCGCTCCAGCCTGTTAAATCAGAAATAGTTTACATTTTACAGTAACTCTCTCTCGCTCTCTCTCAATTCAATTCAATTCAAGGGGCTTTATTGGCATGGGAAACATATGTTTACATTGCCAAAGCAAGTGAAGTAGATAATAAACAAAAGTGAAATAAACAATAAAAAATGAACAGTAAACATTACACTCACAGAAGTTCCAAAATAATAAATACATTACAAATGTCATATTATGTCTATATACAGTGTTGTAACGATATGCAAATGGTTAAAGTACAAAATAGAAAATAAATTATCATAAATATGGTTTGCATTTACAGTGGTGTTTGTTCTTCACTGGTTGACCTTTTCTTGTTGTAACAGGTCACAAATCTTGCTGCTGTGATGGCATACTGTGGCATTTCCTCCAGTAGATATGGGAGTTTATCAAATTCTTTGTGGATCTGTGTAATCTGAGGGAAATATGTATCTCTAATATGGTCATACGTTGGACAGGAGGTTAGGAAGTGCAGCTCAGTTTCTTCCTCATTTTGTGGGCAGTGTGCACATAGCCTGACTTCTCTTTAGAACCAGGTCTGCCTACGGCGGCCTTTCTCAATAGCAAGGCTATGCTCACTGGGTCTGTACATAGTCAAAGCTTTCCTTAAGTTTGGGTCAGTCACGGTGGTCAGGTATTCTGCTACTGTGTACTCTCTGTTTAGGGCCAAATAGCATTCTAGTTTGCTCTGTTGTTTTGTTAATTCTTTCCAATATGTCAAGTAATTATATTTTTGTTTTCTCATGATTTGGTTGGGTCTAATTGTGTTGCTGCCCTGGGGCTCTGTTTGTGATTGTGAACAGAGCCCCAGGACCAGCTTGCTTAGGGGACTCTTCTCCAGGTTCATCTTTCTGTAGGTGATGGCTTTGTTATGGAAGGTTTGGGAATCACTTCCTTTTACATATGTGGTTGTAGAATTTATCGTTCACAGCTTTGTGGAAGTTACCTGTGGCACTGATGTTTAGGCCGAGGTATGTATGTTTTTTTTGTGTGCTCTAGGGCAATGGTGTCTAAATTGAATTTGTATTTGTGGTCCTGGCGACTGGACCTTTTTTGGAACACCATTATTTTGGTCTTACTGAGATTAATTGTCAGGGCCCAGGTCTGGCAGAATCTGTGCAGAAGATCTAGGTGCTGCTGTAGGCCCTCCTTGGTTGGGGACAGAAGCACCAGATCATCAGCAAACAGTAGACATTTGACTTCAGATTCTAGTAGGGTGAGGCCGGGTGCTATAGACTTTTCTAGTGCCCTCACCAATTCGTTGATATATATGGGTGGGGCTTAAGCTGCATCCCTGTCTCACCCTACGGCCCTGTGGGAAGAAATGTGTGTGTTTTTGCCTATTTTAACCACACACTTGTTGTTTGTATACATGGATTTTATAATGTTGTATGTTTATCCCCCAACACCGCTTTTCATCAATGTGTATAGCAGACCCTCATGCCAAATTGAGTCGAAGCCTTTTTTTAAATCAACAAAGCATGAGAAGACTTTGCCTATGTTTTGGTTTGTTTGTCAATTAGGGTGTGCAGGGTGAATACGTGGTCTGTCGTAAGATAATTTGGTAAAAAGCCAATTTGACATTTGCTCAGTACATTGTTTTCACTGAGGAAATGCTGTTAATGATAATGCAGAGGATTTTCCCAAGGTTTCTGTTGACGCATATCCCACGGTAGTTATTGGGGTCAAATTTGTCTCCACTTTTGTGGATTGGGGTTATCAGTCCTTGGTTCCAAATATTGGGGAAGATGCCAGGGCTAAGGATGATGTTAAAGAGTTTTAGTATAGCCAGTTGGAATTTGTTGTCTGTATATTTGATAATTTCATTGAGGATACCATCAACACCACAGGCCTTTTTGGGTTGGAGGGTTTTTATTTTGTCCTGTAGTTCATTCCAGGTAATTGGAGAATCAATCCAGTGGGCTCTGGTAGTCTGTAATAGTTTATTCAAAGATTTGTATTTGATCATGTATATGTTTTTGCTGTTGGTTCTTTGTTATAGAGCCAAAATGATTTTAGAAGTGGTTTACCCATACATCTCCATTTTGGATAGATAATTATTTGTGTTGTTGTTTGTTTAGTGTTTTCCAATTTTCCCAGAAGTGGTTCGATTCTATGGATTCTTCAATTACATTGAGCTGATTTCTGACAAGCCTTTCCTTCTTTTTCCGTAGTGTAGTTCTGTATTGTTTTAGTGATTCACCATAGTGAAGGCGTGGACTCAGGTTTTCTGGGTCTCTATGTTTTTGGTTGGACAGGTTTCTCAATGTCTTTCTTAGGTTTTTGCATTCTTCATCAAACCATTTGTCATTGTTGTTCATTTTCTTCGGTTTTCTGTTTGAAATGTTTAGAATAGATAGGGAAGCTGAGAGATCAAATATACTGTTAACATTTTCTACAGCCAAATTTACACCTTCACTATTACGTTTCCACACTACATTCCTTCTATCTATAGCATTTCTTAATATTACTCAGGTCCTTTGGCTTTGATGCATCATGATTGAGTATTTCTCTGTTCAAGTGGACTGTGATTTTGCTGTGGTCTCATAAGGGTGTCAGTGGGCTGACTGTAAACGCTCTGAGAGACTCTGGATTGAGGTCAGTGATAAAGTAGTCTACAGTACTACTGCCAAGAGATGAGCTATAGGTGTACCTACCATCGGAGTCTCCTCGAAGCCTACCATTGACTATGTACATACCCAGCGTGCGACAGAGCTGCAGGAGTTGTAACCCGTTTTTGTTGGTTATGTTGTCATAGTTGTGCCTAGGGGGGCATATGGGAATGCTGTCACCTCCAGGCAAGTGTTTGTCTCCCTGTGTGCTGAGGGGGTCAGGTTGTAATATTTATATATTTCACCTTTATTTAACCAGGTAAGCCAGTAGAGAACAAGTTGTCATTTACAACTGCGACCTGGCCAAGATAAAGCAAAGCAGTGCAACAAAAACCAACAAAGAGTTACACATGGGATAAACAAACATACAGTCAATAACACAAGAGAAAAATCTATATACAGTGTGTGCAAATGGAGTAAGGAGGTAAGTCAATAAATAGGCCATAGTAGCGAAGTAATTACAATTTAGCAAATTAACACAGAAGTGATAGATGTGCAGATGATGATGTGCAAGTAGAAATACTGGTGTGCAAAAGAGCAAAAAAGTAAATAAAAACAATATGGGGATGAGGTAGGTTGTTGGGTGGGCTATTTACAGATGGGCTGTGTATAGGTGCAATGATCGGTAAGCTGCTCAGATAGCTGATGCTTAAAGTTGGTGAGGGAGATATAAGTCTCCAACTTCAGCGATTTTTGCAATTCATTCCAGTCATTGGCAGCAGAGAACTGGAAGGAAAGGCGGCCAAAGTGGGTGTTGGCTTTGGGGATGACCAGTGAGATATACCTGCTGGAGTGCGTGCTACGGGTGGGTGTTGTTATGGTGACCAGTGAGCTGAGATAAGGCGGGGCTTTACCTAGAAAATACTTATAGATGACCTGGAGCCAGTGGGTCTGGCGACTAATATGTAGCGAGGGCCAGCCGACGAGAGCATACAGGTCGCAGTGGTGGGTGGTATATGGAGCTTTGGTGACAAAACGGATGGCACTGTGATAGATAGCATCCAGTTTGCTGAGTAGAGTGTTGGAGGCTATTTTGTAAATGACATCGCCGAAGTCGAGGATCGGTAGAACAGTCAGTTTTACGAGGGTATGTTTGGCAGCGTGAGTGAAGGAGGCTTTGTTGCGAAATAGGAAGCCGATTCTAGATTTAATTTTGGATTAATATGAGTCTGGAAGGAGAGTTTACAGTCTAGCCAGACACCTAGGTATTTGTAGTTGTCCACATATTCTAAGTCAGAACTGTCCAGAGTAGTGATGCTAGTCGGGCAGGTGGGTGCGGGCAGCAATCGGTTGAAGAGCATGCATTTAGTTTTACTAGCGTTTAAGAGCAGTTGGAGGCCACGAAAGGTTATGGCATTTAAGGTCGCCACAGCCCTCTGCTGGTCGTTGTTAGGTTACCTTTTCTCCCCCTCTTTCCCCCAGCTGTGCCTTGTCTCCTCCTAACCACCTCGTCACCCCTTTTCCCACCTGTTCCCTTTTTCCCTCTGATTAGGTCCCTATATCTCTCTCTGTTTCTGCTCCTGTCCTTGTCGGATTCTTGTTTGTTGTGTTTCATGCCTGAACCAGACTGTCGTCATGTTTGCTGTAACCTTGTCTTGTCCTGTCGGAATCTGCCGGTCCGTCTGAGCCTACCTATGTTTGGTAATTAAAGAAGCTCTGTTTAAGTTAATTCGCTTTTGGGTCCTCATTCACGCACCGTAACAGAAGAATCCGACCAAGAATGGACCCAGCGACTTCGGATCCTCTCCACTCAGCCGTCGGGATCCAGGGAGCGATGCTAGGCAGACACGAGCAGGAATTGTCTGCTGCTCGACATGCCGTTGAGACCCTGGCCACCCAAGTCTCCAACCTCACAGAACAGGTTCACCATCTCCGCCTCGATCCACCGGCCACTTCCAGGGCTTTCGAATCTCCGGAGCCCAGAATCAATAACCCGCCGTGTTACTCTGGGGAGCCCACTGAATGCCGCTCGTTCCTCACCCAGTGTGATATTGTGTTTTCTCTCCAGCCCTACACTTTCTCCAGGAGCACTGCTCATGTCGCCTACGTCATATCTCTCCTTATTGGACGGGCTCGTGAGTGGGGCACGGCAATCTGGGAGGCAAGGGCTGAGTGTACCAACCAGTATCAGGACTTTAAGGAGGAGATGATACGGGTTTTTGATCGATCTGTTTTTGGGGAGGAGGCTTCCAGGGCCCTGTCTTCCCTATGTCAAGGTAATCGATCCATAACAGACTACTCTATTGAGTTTCGCACTCTTGCTGCCTCCAGTGGCTGGAACGAGCCGGCTTTGCTCGCTCGTTTTCTGGAGGGTCTCCGCGCAGAGGTAAAGGATGAGATTCTCTCCCGGGAGGTTCCTTCCAGCGTGGATTCCTTGATTGAACTCGCTATTCGCATTGAGCGACGGGTTGATCTTCGTCACCGAGCTCGTGGAAAGGAGCTTGCGTTCTCCGTTGCCCCCCTCTCCGCATCACTACCATCTTCCTCTGCCGGCTCGGGTGCTGAGCCCATGCAGCTGGGAGGTATCCGCATCTCGACTAAGGAGAGGGAACGGAGAATCACCAACCGCCTCTGTCTCTATTGCGGTTCCGCTGGTCATTTTGTCACTTCATGTCCAGTAAAAGGCCAGAGCTCATCAGTAAGCGGAGGGCTACTGGTGAGCGCTACTACTCCTGTCTCTCCTTCAAGATCCTGCACTACCTTGTCGGTCCATCTACGCTGGACCGGTTCGTCAGCTTCCTGCAGTGCCTTAATAGACTCTGGGGCGGAGGGCTGTTTTATGGACGAGACCTGGGCTCGGGAACATGACATTCCTCTCAGACAGTTAAAGGAGCCCACGGCCTTGTTCGCCCTGGATGGTAGTCCTCTCCCCAGGATTCAGCGTGAGACGCTACCTTTAACCCTCACTGTTTCTGGTAATCATAGTGAAACCATTTCTTTTTTAATTTTTCGTTCACCTTTTACACCTGTTGTTTTGGGCCATCCCTGGCTAGTTTGTCATAATCCTTCCATTAATTGGTCTAGTAATTCTATCCTCTCCTGGAACGTCTCTTGTCATGTGAAATGTTTAATGTCTGCTATCCCTCCTGTTTCCTCTGTCTCTTCTTCACAGGAGGAGCCTGGTGATTTGACAGGGGTGCCGGAGGAATATCACGATCTGCGCACGGTGTTCAGTCGGTCCAGGGCCACCTCTCTTCCCCCACACCGGTCGTATGATTGTAGTATTGATCTCCTTCCGGGAACCACCCCCCCCCCCCGGGGTAGACTATACTCTCTGTCGGCTCCCGAACGTAAGGCTCTCGAAGATTATTTGTCTGTAGCTCTTGACGCCGGTACCATAGTCCCCTCCTCCTCTCCCGCCGGAGCGGGGTTTTTTTTTGTCAAGAAGAAGGACGGGTCTCTGCGCCCCTGCATAGATTATCGAGGGCTGAATGACATAACAGTGAAGAATCGTTATCCGCTTCCTCTTATGTCTTCAGCCTTCGAGATCCTGCAGGGAGCCAGGTTTTTCACTAAGTTGGACCTTCGTAACGCTTACCATCTCGTGCGCATCAGGGAGGGGGACGAGTGGAAGACGGCGTTTAACACTCCGTTAGGGCACTTTGAATACCGGGTTCTTCCTTTCGGCCTCGCTAACGCTCCAGCTGTCTTTCAGGCATTAGTCAATGATGTCCTGAGAGACATGCTGAACATCTTTGTTTTCGTTTACCTTGACGATATCCTGATTTTTTCACCGTCACTCCAGATTCATGTTCAGCACGTTCGACGTGTCCTCCAGCGCCTTTTAGAGAATTGTCTTTTTGTGAAGGCTGAGAAGTGCACTTTTCATGCCTCCTCCGTCACATTTCTCGGTTCTGTTATTTCCGCTGAAGGCATTAAGATGGATCCCGCTAAGGTCCAAGCTGTCATTGATTGGCCCGTCCCTAAGTCACGCGTCGAGCTGCAGCGCTTTCTCGGCTTCGCGAACTTCTATCGTCGTTTCATCCGTAATTTCGGTCAGGTGGCAGCTCCTCTCACAGCCCTTACTTCTGTCAAGACGTGCTTTAAGTGGTCCGTTTCCGCCCAGGGAGCTTTTGATCTCCTCAAGAATCGTTTTACATCCGCTCCTATCCTTGTTACACCTGACGTCTCTAGACAGTTCGTTGTCGAGGTTGACGCGTCAGAGGTGGGCGTGGGAGCCATTCTTTCTCAGCGCTCCCTCTCTGACGACAAGGTCCACCCATGCGCGTATTTTTCTCATCGCCTGTCGCCGTCGGAACGTAACTATGATGTGGGTAACCGCGAACTGCTCGCCATCCGGTTAGCCCTAGGCGAATGGCGACAGTGGTTGGAGGGGGCGACCGTTCCTTTTGTCGTTTGGACTGACCATAGGAACCTTGAGTACATCCGTTCTGCCAAACGACTTAATGCGCGTCAGGCGCGTTGGGCGCTGTTTTTCGCTCGTTTCGAGTTCGTGATTTCTTATCGTCCGGGCTCTAAGAACACCAAGCCTGATGCTTTGTCTCGTCTCTTCAGTTCTTCAGTAGCCTCCACTGACCCCGAGGGGATTCTCCCTGAGGGGCGTGTTGTCGGGTTGACTGTCTGGGGAATTGAGAGGCAGGTAAAGCAAGCGCTCACTCACACTCCGTCGCCGCGCGCTTGTCCTAGGAACCTTCTTTTCGTTCCCGTTCCTACTCGTCTGGCCGTTCTTCAGTGGGCTCACTCTGCCAAGTTAGCCGGCCACCCTGGCGTTCGGGGTAGGCTTGCTTCCATTCGCCAGCGTTTTTGGTGGCCCACCCGGGAGCATGACACGCGTCGTTTCGTGGCTGCTTGTTCGGTCTGCGTGCAGACTAAGTCCGGTAACTCTCCTCCTGCCGGCCGTCTCAGGCCGCTTCCTATTCCCTCTCGACCGTGGTCTCACATCGCCTTAGATTTTGTCACCGGACTGCCTTCGTCAGCGGGGAAGACTGTTATTCTTACGGTTGTCGATAGGTTCTCTAAGGCGGCTCATTTCATTCCCCTTGCTAAGCTTCCTTCTGCTAAAGAGACGGCACAAATCATCATCGAGAATGTTTTCAGAATTCATGGCCTTCCGTCAGACGTCGTTTCGGACAGAGGTCCGCAATTCACGTCTCAATTTTGGAGGGAGTTTTGCCGTTTGATTGGGGCTTCCGTCAGTCTCTCTTCCGGCTTTCACCCCCAGTCTAACGGTCAAGCAGAACGGGCCAATCAGACTATTGGTCGCATCTTACGCAGTCTTTCTTTTCGCAACCCTGCATCTTGGTCAGAACAGCTCCCCTGGGCAGAATACGCCCACAACTCGCTTCCTTCGTCTGCGACCGGGCTATCTCCTTTTCAGAGTAGCCTCGGGTACCAGCCTCCGCTGTTCTCATCTCAGTTCGCCGAGTCCAGCGTCCCCTCCGCTCAGGCTTTTGTCCAACGTTGCGAGCGCACCTGGAAGAGGGTCAGGTCTGCACTTTGCCGTTATAGGACGCAGACTGTGAGGGCTGCTAATAAGCGTAGAACTAAGAGTCCTAGATATTGTCGCGGTCAGAGAGTTTGGCTCTCCACTCAGAACCTTCCCCTTAAGACGGCTTCTCGCAAGTTGACCCCGCGGTTCATTGGTCCGTTCCGTATTTCTCGGGTCATTAATCCTGTCGCAGTTCGACTTCTTCTTCCGCGATACCTTCGTCGCGTCCACCCAGTCTTCCATGTCTCCTGCATCAAGCCCGTCCTTCGCGCCCCCGCTCGTCTCCCCCCCCCCCCCCCCCATCCTTGTCGAGGGCGCACCCATCTACAGGGTCCGTAGAATTTTGGACATGCGTCCTCGGGGCCGTGGTCACCAGTACCTCGTAGATTGGGAGGGGTACGGTCCTGAGGAGAGGAGTTGGGTTCCCTCTCGGGACATGCTGGACCGTGCGCTGATCGAGGATTTCCTCCGTTGCCGCCAGGTTTCCTCCTCGAGTGCGCCAGGAGGCGCTCGGTGAGTGGGGGGGTACTGTCATGTACTGTCATGTTGTGTCTTGTCTCTGTCCTTTCCCTTCACCCTGTCTCCCTCTGCTGGTCGTTGTTAGGTTACCTTTTCTCCCCCTCTTTCCCCCAGCTGTGCCTTGTCTCCTCCTAACCACCTCGTCACCCCTTTTCCCACCTGTTCCCTTTTTCCCTCTGATTAGGTCCCTATATCTCTCTCTGTTTCTGCTCCTGTCCTTGTCGGATTCTTGTTTGTTGTGTTTCATGCCTGAACCAGACTGTCGTCATGTTTGCTGTAACCTTGTCTTGTCCTGTCGGAATCTGCCGGTCCGTCTGAGCCTACCTATGTTTGGTAATTAAAGAAGCTCTGTTTAAGTTAATTCGCTTTTGGGTCCTCATTCACGCACCGTAACAGTACAGGTACAGACATAACCTTGTGGTACAGGTACACACATAGCCTTGTGGTACAGGTACAGACGTAGCCTTGTGGTACAGATACAGACATAGCCTTGTGGTACATGTACAGACATCAAATCAAATTTTATTTGTCACATACACATGGTTAGCAGATGTTAATGCGAGTGTAGCGAAATGCTTGTGCTTCTAGTTCCGACAATGCAGTAATAACAAGTAATCTAACTAACAATTCCAAAACTACTGTCTTGTACACAGTGTAAGGGGATAAAGAATATGTACATAAGGATATATGAATGAGTGATGGTACAGAGCAGCATAGGCAAGATACAGTAGATGGTATCGGGTACAGTATGTACAAATGAGATGAGTATGTAAACAAAGTGGCATAGTATAGTATAAAGTGGCTAGTGATACATGTATTACATAAGGATACCGTCGATGATATAGAGTACAGTATATACGTATGCATATGAGATGAATAATGTAGGGTAAGTAACATTTATATAAGGTAGCATTGTTTAAAGTGGCTAGTGATATATTTACATCATTTCCCATCCATTCCCATTATTAAAGTGGCTGGAGTTGAGTCAGTGTCAGTGTGTTGGCAGCAGCCACTCAGTGTTAGTGGTGGCTGTTTAACAGTCTGATGGCCTTGAGATAGAAGCTGTTTTTCAGTCTCTCGGTCCCAGCTTTGATGCACCTGTACTGACCTCGCCTTCTGGATGATAGCGGGGTGAACAGGCAGTGGCTCGGGTGGTTGATGTCCTTGATGATCTTTATGGCCTTCCTGTGACATCGGGTGGTGTAGGTGTCCTGGAGGGCAGGTAGTTTGCCCCCGGTGATGCGTTGTGCAGACCTCACTACCCTCTGGAGAGCCTTACGGTTGAGGGCGGTGCAGTTGCCATACCAGGTGGTGATACAGCCCGCCAGGATGCTCTCGATTGTGCATCTGTAGAAGTTTGTGAGTGCTTTTGGTGACAAGCCGAATTTCTTCAGCCTCCTGAGGTTGAAGAGGCGCTGCTGCGCCTTCTTCACGATGCTGTCTGTGTGAGTGGACCAATTCAGTTTGTCTGTGATGTGTATGCCGAGGAACTTAAAACTTGCTACCCTCTCCACTACTGTTCCATCGATGTGGATAGGGGGGTGTTCCCTCTGCTGTTTCCTGAAGTCCACAATCATCTCCTTAGTTTTGTTGACGTTGAGTGTGAGGTTGTTTTCCTGACACCACACTCCGAGGGCCCTCACCTCCTCCCTGTAGGCCGTCTCATCGTTGTTGGTAATCGTTGTTGGTAATCATAGCCTTGTTGTACAGATAGAGACATAGCCTCGTGGTACAGATACAGACATAGCCTTGTTGTACAGATACAGACATAGCCTCGTGGTACAGATACAGACATAGCCTCGTGGTACAGATACAGACATAGCCTTGTCTGAGTGTGCGTGTGCATGCGTATGTGTGTGTGTTTGTGTGTGAGAGCAAGCTAGTTAACACAAGGAGTTGGGAGGAGGGATGCTGCAAAGTAACCTGAATGCCTGTGGAGTTAGAGTAGCATTCAAGTCTCTATTATTTAACATGTCCTGTGTTTATGCTATTCAAAACCTTTTTCAACCTCTTCACTGCTTTTACACTGGTGTAGAAAGAAAAGCTTTTTGGGGTTACTTGGTGCATATTCAGTCATCAGAAGTGTCTCTGTTAATCTGTTTGGCGTTTTCAACATCTTGTTAGTTAGATATTCTGTGTCATTGCAAGGTTACAAGAGATGTGAGGTTGGTGAAAATTAAGCATCCACTCCACAAAATAAATGTTGAATAAAAAATGATGCCATTTTTATTTTTGTCTGGTTGTGTCTGGTTATTGTTGGGTCCATGGTAGTGTTCTTTCCCTTTGCATCCTATGTTTCTCTGTGTATTCAGCTGGAATACTAATCTAAGGTCAGTTTGGCATCCCGCAATCACCCATAGATCACTTGTTGTGGGCTAATATTGACACTTTTGTCTGTAGCCTGACCATTACCCCTGACTCCTCCCATATAGAACATTCCAATATTCCCATTGTCTACTGCCCAGAGGTTCCTCATAGTTATTCACCAGACGTTACCTAGGCAACAGAGGGGTGGCACTGCAGGAGGACTGTCCCAGCTTCATCAACCGAGATGTGTGTGTGTGTGTGTATGTGTGTGTGTGTGTGTGTGTGTGTGTGTGTGTGTGTGTGTGTGTGTGTGTGTGTGTGTGTGTGTGTGTGTGTGTGTGCTGCGTGCGTGCGTGCATGCATGCATGCGCTGTGACTCAGCACATCAGTATGCAAAAGAGAGAGATGGTTATCCCTCCACGCCCCCACAGGGAAACCTGTTGAAGCTGTGACGTGTTTACTTCTCCATCTCTCTCTCTATCCGTCCCTCTCTCTCTTCTTTTTATCTCGCTCTCCTTCTCTCCCTCCTTCCATGCACTGTCTTCCTTCTCTCCATCCCTCTCTTCCTTCTCTTTCTGAGTCTTGAATCATTTGCAAACCCCTCTCTCTCTTTCTCTCCCTCTATCTGCCTCTCTTCCTCCCTCTCTGCCCCGCCCACCCATGACTCACACCCAAGGGGATCCCTTCATTAGCAGAGGGGTTGATTGTGATTTTTCATTTTCACTAAATGTCTTGTTCCACTATCAAATATATAATGGCCTTTTCTGTTGTATACTAGTTTTGTATAACGGTCTAATTGTCATTCTCTGATGAACACACCTACAGTATTAATAACTCCTAGGGTGTTATTCATTCACTATGATTAAGTTTCCATTCGTGCAATCATATATCAGCTTAGACTATCGTTCTGTACAGAGACAGAATAAAGAGAGGAGGATGGAGAGAGAGGGGGGGGAAGATTGCTGTGCTCCTGTGTTACCTATGGAGGGAGCTCTCCTCTCCTCTGCAGAAAACAAAATATCCCTTTCTCTTTATCCTTCTCTGCCCTTTTTTCCGATAACCTCATTCGGAAGGATATCAAAGGAAAGGATGCAGGACAAAGAAATATATAGCATACACACATAAACAGTCCTACAGACAGGATGATCAGCTAATGTATTGATTTAAATGTGGAAGATAACCAACTCCCCTAGGGATATAACACAGCAGCTTCTCTACATCATCTCCCTCTCTTTCTCTTTCTCCCTCTCTCTCATTCTTTTTCACACACTCATCTGCATATGTAGTAATGAGGCCCTTTGGCATAGATAGATAGAGAGAGAGAGAGAGAGAGAGAGAGAGAGAGACATGAGAGGAGAGAAAGAGAGAGAGAGAGAGAGAGAGAGAGACATGAGAGGAGAGAAAGAGAGAGAGAGAGGAAGAGAGAGAGTATGTTAGAGTGTTTTTAAACCGTTCGTTCCACTCTTATTCACTACATAGACAGGGAAGGGGGTTTTGGGAAGAACGGGGTGAAGTGGGTGAACGTTTCCTTTTGAAGGTTTTTTTTAAATATTGAAATGAGGAGAAAGGATTTTTATGTAAATGTAGTCAGGAAGCTTTGATTTATTAATGATCCTCAACAGCAGTTGACCTGGATAAAAACATCAGCACAAAGACAACAAGATGTTTTATTTCCATTCCCCACTGTGCAATGTGTGTGCAATGTGTGTGTGTGTGTGTGTGTGTGTGTGTGTGTGTGTGTGTGTGTGTGTGTGTGTGTGTGTGTGTGTGTGTGTGTGTGTGTGTGTGTGTGTGTGTGTGTGTGTGTGTGTGTGTGTGTGTGTGTACTAAAATCAGTAAGTAGATTTAAATAGATGTAGCCCTCTTTCTGCTTGAAGTTCTCTGGTCAACCACATGTGTAGCGTTATGAACATGTGGCGATAGAGCATTTGGGACAGGCAGTGTGCGGGTTGGTATTCATTCATATTACACCACGTTATGGGATGCCATACACCAGGTCTGACCATATGGCCTGTAAGTACTGTAGTGTGAAAAGACCTGTTGGTAAGTAGGCTGTGGTACCATAACTCTATAGGCCTACAGAGTAACTGGAGATTATTCAATGATATAGATTTCATGCAACCTGCACCTTACTGTGTTGCAGCAGAGGATGATTAGATGCACAGCGCCTTCTTTTTCTGAACACTCTGGCGCCCCCAAGCGGTCAAATTCCAGCTTTACTTTATTTTTCGGCAACCCAATCCTTTGCTGTAGGCTGAA
The DNA here is from genome assembly GCF_057628025.1 of Oncorhynchus mykiss. Classification (NCBI taxonomy): domain Eukaryota; kingdom Metazoa; phylum Chordata; class Actinopteri; order Salmoniformes; family Salmonidae; genus Oncorhynchus; species Oncorhynchus mykiss. The sequence continues at coordinate 23,210,093 of NC_143039.1, forward strand.
TGAAGCTGGAGCTCTCCTGCAGGTATTTAGCCTTATTGAACGTCATCAGAATTGAAAAGTATATGCCTTCTGAATTTTGGAAAAGTAAATTATGTTTCGTTGTAATATTAATGTCAATGGCTTGTAACTGTCACGGAGAATCACATCGAATTCTCATTCTTCTGTGAGTCTGTGTTCGGGAAAACAACGTGCAGGAAACCCACCGGATCTACCCGCAGAGGCAGCCACTGACCTGAGCTCGGTAGGCCTTTAATTTATTAAACTGAAAACGGGGCGGGTGTACAGTTCAGAGCCCTCCGGCTGGCTACCGTATCTCTCCTGTGAATCGACGCTGGTTCATGCATTTTTAAAACTTTAATTCTGCCTCCAAAGCCGATACAGATTCAAGAAAGTGCCTCACTAAGCTAAACGCGATTGAAAATGTGCCAAACTGTTTGTCTTGAATTAATGGTTTTGACCAGATGATTTAATTACTGGGAGAGAGAGACCAACTGTAGATGGCTCTGTAGAGTTTCAATTCCTTTACTGAAATGTAACAACAATCCTCGGGAAGCACATTGAAACAACCTACCACAGTGGATAACCTCCAATGAAGGAGGTCTTCTCACGTTTAGGTTGAAAATATTTAGTCAATTAAAACTTGAATTAATCCGGGATGAAGCCCCATTGAGATCACGCATCTCTGCTTCAATGGGGACCTTTCCAGACTTGTCCCTTTTCCAGGCAGTAGGTGAAGGACACTCTTCTACCCGGGAAGACGATGACTCACTGCTTTCTACGTTTAAATTGTTTATGACCTGGTTAAAAATAGGCTAGCTTGCAGTTTGGTTAACATTATGAGGAAAATGGCAGTTAGTCTTGAGATATTTTCAAGTGGATTATTTATAGGCTACTCCTCAACTCAAGGGTCATGTTTACGCACAGCGCAGCCGCAGACAGCATGCGATTGGTGGAACTGTAGGCCGCGGTCGCTGCCCATGGTGCTGAAATCAGACGTGGCTTTGCTCCTGTCAGAAGATCTGCGCTCCCATGTTATTAATGAATTCAACTGACCAAAAGGATAAACTTTCCCTCAATTTTACACCCCATCGATTCGTTTAATTGAATTATAGATACCATAACACGGACTATTTTGCCATTTTGATTGAAGTTTTAATGCCGTCTTTTATGGATTGTGTCTCAATGATTGTGTTGGGTGATATAAGGGTGAAAACATTACTCCATACTGTCCCGTGTTTTTGGACATGACTCAATGCAGGAATACAGGAGTGGCGCTGACTGGCATCGCTTTACACGTGCACGTGATATTTCTAGGCCTATACTAAAGAACATTCAATTGCTAATTAAACGTTTTGGGGACATTCTCCACTTGACAATGTGCTGGGTCTCTATCTTTCATCTGATCAAGATTAACATCAGATGAGGTGTAAACATTCTCAACGTTGGCTATACAGTTACATGTCTATCTCCGGCTCGGTGTCTGCTTCTTGTGAAATATACAACACGATATATCAATCAGTGTCCGGATGGTGTATACAATGTATTAGCAACAGTTGGAGTTGGAGTAAGACAGTATACAGTATACTCAAGTTTCAGTCGGTGTCTACTGCTAATGGTTACGTTTATGCGGAGGGCGTTCACTCGCTTGTGGTCATTTGTAAGGTATTTCTTTCCGAACGGTTTATCGAGAACGAGGGGGCTTTGGTCTGACGCACAGACTCTTGTTTTCATCTGAATGGTCTGGCTGTTCCCGTTTCCTTTGATTGATGAGTTGAAGGAGAGCGTTTGATGTAGCCTACCTTTTTTCACCCTTTATTCATATCTGAAAGCAATTCATGAGCCAAAAGGAGTCGTGTCCTGTCCCCTTTCCCTTCTCACGGAGGAAAAACAGTCCCGACGTGCTGGATGAAGTTTCTGAAGCGTGAAATACAATTGCGTCACCATTTTACCTGATGCAGAGAAGTTCCTCCGGGCCTTTTTTTAAGACAAGATGATCATTATTAGTATTTAGTTATTTGATTCCAATCATCCCGATTTTGTCATTGTGTGCTCCTCCGTTATTCGTTTCTATTTTTTCTATTTTTGGAGAAGAGATTGGCGGATTTGCATACGGACTTGGTGAATCTGTGCGCGCGAGGCAAGCATCACACACCTCTCTCCCAAGGAGCAAGCCCCACCCGGGCAGCGTCTGGGGCTTGCGTCCTTCACGAGATAATTACGTTAAAATCGCTCCGTATGTTTTTGAGAGTATGTCTGACAGACTCCTTTAGCGCGTGGCTTCAAATTCGCATGTTCACATTTTCGATAGGCTTGTTTTTTTTGTCGATCACCGGTAGAAGACGGGAGGTAGTCTAAACATTTTTGGACGAGGAGAAGAACGAAACCTTTCGACAATTATTTTCGTGTTTTTGGACTATGTGACATCAAACGTCACAGATATTTAATGATAAAATATGACCAAGTACGGATATCGGAAATGTTGTCAGTTTGGAAAACCTTCTTCTCTACAAGGATTCACGCAGTCAAATTCGAAATCATTTGACAACAACGGTGACAGATTATTAGTTGTTGAATGGCCATGATAAAATGACAACGCAATGTTCTGTATCCTCACCGAAATGTGGTATTTGGACTTGATTGCGTAGTGTCGAAATGTTTTTCTGACGGATAAAGAAGATACATTTTATAGACACAACTATGGGGCTGTAGCTGCAGACCGAACATAATCGCTTGTTGTTCCGTCTGCGCTCCGTGCCCAAAGGAAAACGGGGAACGGGCTCTGTGTTTCCTTTTTCCCCGGGTTGTTTCGGTTGAGACATGGCAGCTATTGCCAGCGGTTTGATACGACAGAAGAGACAGGCACGGGAACAACAAGTCCACCGGCCGACGCCACACCGACGGAGGCGAAGCCCCAACAAGAATAAAGGACTTTGTAACGGGAATTTGGTCGACATCTTCTCCAAAGTGAGAATCTTCGGCTTGAAGAAGAGAAGGCTACGGAGACAAGGTGTGGGCTGAGCGGAAAGCGCGGGAGACGCATGGACACGTTACGGTTGTCATTATGCGCGAGGGAGAGAGCAGCCTTACGTTAGCTCCAACGGTTCAATAGTTTACCTCTACATGCATTAATAAAAACAGGTAGTTAACGAAAGTAGCCTAAGCAGTGTGGCCGGTAAGTTTGACCACATTGCTCTTTCATTCCTTACAAATATAGTTATTGTGATAACATTGACTCTCTCGTCCTCTCGACAAGGCTTCAAATCACGCATTTTAATTAGCCTAGGAGTTGAGACTAAAGTGGGAAAATAACGATTTCTAGCCTAATCTTTCATTGATTGGTTTACTGCTGATTGCCTTTCTGAGTGAAGGGTTTGAGTCGGACAAAATCGATGTTACAGTTAGGTGTTACATACAGATGCAAATACGTTTGATGGGTGGATAGGTGAATCATGTTGCCGTAATAAATATCTCACCAAACAGTTGGCTATTTTATAGGTATTTTTCACAGAACTTGAATCAGGTTGAGTCAAAGAACAGACAGCTTTTGAAACGTAGTCTATTGAATTTGACATATCTTGATTCATACATACAGTATAGCTGACACCACCAATATACGAAAATGACATCATAACAAGCTCTGTATGGCAGGGGGTAACTGGCATGACTGGTCTCAGGAGAGAGAAGGGGGGTAACTGGCATGACTGGTCTCAGGAGAGAGAGGGGGGGTAACTGGCATGACTGGTCTCAGGAGAGAGAGAGGGGTTGACTGACTGTGAGCGCAGCAACCTCAGTCAAGTGACAGCCATTTTGTCAAAGCCAATGACATTCAGTGCAACCTGTGGCCTTATAGATGGGGTGCATGCATGTAGAACACAGTACAGTCTGAGACACATGCTGTGTGTGTGTGTGTCTGTGTGTCTGTGTGTTTGTGTGTGTGTGTAGTTGAGGGGAGTTGCCTCAAGCATCCTGTCAAAAATGAAATATGAATTCAGGGTTTCTTAACCTCGGAGTGAGCAGGGGGTAAGAGGAACGAGAGGAGGAGGAGAGGTGTGAAGGGAGAGAGAGAGGAGGAGGAGGAGAGGTGTGAAGGGAGAGAGAGAGGAGGAGGAGAGGTGTGAAGGGAGAGAGAGAGGAGGAGGAGAGGTGTGAAGGGAGAGAGAGAGGAAGAGGAGGAGAGGTGTGAAGGGAGAGAGAGAGGAGGAGGAGAGGTGTGAAGGGAGAGAGAGAGGAGGAGGAGGAGAGGTGTGAAGGGAGAGGAGGAGGAGAGGTGTGAAGGGAGAGAGAGAGGAGGAGGAGAGTAAGGAGAGGTGGGGTGGAGGAGGAAAGGGGAAAGGATGAGAGGGATTGAAGGAAGAAGAGAGTGGAAGAGTGGGAGAAAAGGAGAATAATGAAAGAGGGGAGGGCAAAGAAAGAAAGAGGAGATGGACGGAGGAAGAGAAGGATGAAAAGGGGAGGAGAGGGAGTGAAGGAAGAAGAGAAGAGTAGAGAAGGATGGAAGGTGGGATAGAAGGAATGGTGCTTTGATCTGTTGAACATCTCTTTTGTTCCCGATTCATTTTTCAGTAAGACAGAGAAAAGGTCATGTCTGGTTTGATTCCAGAAGGAACTACTGCCCCCCTCCCTCTCCCCCTCTCTTCCCCCTCTCTCCGTCCTTCATCTACCATTTTCTCTCCAGGGTCTCCTCTGTTTATGATACAGTACATCTCTCTATCTTAATCTCTTTTCCAAATCTCTAGTCTCGCCCATCTGCTTTCTGAACATTCTCAACCATCTAAATGAACAAGAGGAGTTCTAGGAGGCTGGAGTCATTCTGATACACTCTCAGCTGACGTGTTGGGATATAAGAATTCTCAGAATGTAAAGATGAAAACTTCTGTGGTATCCCTATCTGATATCTGAGAGAGTTTACAGGGCTGTGTGTGTGTGTGTTGGAGGGGAGGTATAATCCCTTACTCTTATCGCTCAGATTGTGATGGTGATGTTTAGACAGTCCCCTCTCCCTTCTTCTCTCTCTTTCCCTCTCTCCTCCTTCCTCCCTTACAACTTGTTTCCTCCACTACTCATCTCCATTCTCTCCTCCTCGTCTCTCCTTCCACTATCCCTCCCTCCCTCCCTCCCTCCCTCCCTCCCTCCCTCCCTCCCTCCCTCCCTCCCTCCCTCCCTCCCTCCCTCCCTCCCTCCCTCCCTCCCTCCCTCCCTCCCTCCAGCTGTGGTAGCTTCTGGTTGAAGCCTGGCCATATATCCTCAGGCTCTCGCCTCTCTTTTCTCCTCTCCTCTCCTCTCGCCTCTCTTTTCTCCTCTCCTCGCGCCTCTCTTTTCTCCTCTCCTCTCGCCTCTCTTTTCTCCTCTCCTCTCACCTCTCTTTTCTCCTCTCATCGCGCCTCTCTTTTCTCCTCTCCTCTTGCCTCTCTTTTCTCCTCTCCTCTCACCTCTCTTTTCTCCTCTCCTCTCACCTCTCTTTTCTCCTCTCCTCTCACCTCTCGTTTCTCCTCTCCTCTCGCCTCTCTTTTCTCCTCTCCTCTCATCTCTCTTTTCTCCTCTCCTCTCGCCTCTCTTTTCTCCTCTCGCCTCTCTTTTCTCCTCTCCTCTCACCTCTCTTTTCTCCTCTCCTCTCACCTCTCTTTTCTCCTCTCCTCTCGCCTCTCTTTTCTCCTCTCCTCTCGCCTCTCTTTTCTCCTCTCCTCTCACCTCTCTTTTCTCCTCTCCTCTCGCCTCTCTTTTCTCCTCTCCTCTCACCTCTCCTTTCTCCTCTCCTCTCGCCTCTCTTTTCTCCTCTCCTCTCGCCTCTCTTTTCTCCTCTCCTCTCGCCTCTCTTTTCTCCTCTCCTCTCGCCTCTCTTTTCTCCTCTCGCCTCTCTTTTCTCCTCTCCTCTCACCTCTCTTTTCTCCTCTCCTCTCACCTCTCTTTTCTCCTCTCCTCTCACCTCTCTTTTCTCCTCTCCTCTCGCCTCTCTTTTCTCCTCTCCTATCGCCACTCTGACTGCGTGACTGGGTCTGAATCCTGGCGACACACACATAAGGTTTTCTGAAGGGCAAACATAGACTCTCCTCCTCCTTATCTATGCCTCTCTTCCCTCTTTCCATCTTTCATTCTCTCTCTCTCTCTCTCTCATAGGTAATGTTCAAATACTGTGAAAAGCCACCCTCTCCTCTTCTGCTTCTTGATGTAGTGAAAAATGTGTTCTTCCTTCTTACACCTTCTTTCAAGTAGTCACACATAGCAGAAATCAATCATTGGTCATAGAATCCCTAGGACATGTATGTTACAGGAACATCCACCATCTGTAGTTGACCTGAGAGCCCATGTAGAGTCCATATATCCCTGATTTAGAGTAGCCTACCAATGATGACGACTACTGTAATGATTGCTCTCGTGCAATACAGAATCTTATGATATTGACATTTTGATTTATGGCGACAGGTATTATTCAATACATGTTCTATTCAATAGGTCGATATCATTTTGATTAAAATCCTCATGGGGAGGACAACCAGAGATTAGCGGTGTTGGAACAACGCAGACAAAGACGGGGAAATACCTTCCTCTGGATAAGCAGACAGGGACCTTGGAATCAGGAGACTGTATCCATGGCAACCCAGACAAAGAGGGAATCCTGGACCAGTTTCCCTAGTAACAGACAGGATATGGGAATCTGGGAAAATGGGAATTTCTCCTCAGTAACACACAGCAGGTCAGTGAGGAATGAAAGAGACCCTACCTGTTGAAGCAGACAGAATTCCCAAAGTTAAGAAATACAATTCCGTTAGTCAGATTTATGGAAGCTTGGGAATTTTGTATTTGTTTTGGGTCGTCTTGACCATGTGTTTCCATTGAAAAAGAGTTACACTTTAGGAAAAGGGCTTTGTTTTTCCCCACATTCCAAGTCATGTTTGACTGTGCAGCTGAACTATGTAACTCTACAGAGGCTCAGGGAAACTGGACCCAGGATGAACCATCCATAAAGGAGGGTCTTTAGGAGAGTCTAGTTAAGGTACAGATGTGTCTTCCTGATACACTCTCTGTCTCTGAGTGGAACTCAATGGTCTGATAACACTCCTTCATTTAACACTCATACGGAACAGGATTTCCATAAGGACACACACACAGACACACACACACACACACACACACACACACACACACACACACACACACACACACACCACACACAGAGAGAGAGAGAGAGACTCATTAGGGTATTAGAGGAAGCCCTGACACACTTGATTAAACAGTGTTTAAATGGGTCTCTCTAAGTGAATCTGTACTGTTGAAGTCCTTCTAGAACATAATCTACACTACTCTCATCTCCTCCACCTCTATCCTCATCTCTACTCTGTGTACAATCTCAGTAACTCCACCTCTATCTCCTCATCTCTACTCTGTTCTCATCTCAGTGACTCCACCTCTATCTCATCTCTACTCTGTTCTCATCTCAGTGACTCCACCTCTATCTCCTCATCTCTACTCTGTTCTCATCTCAGTGACTCCACCCCTATCTCCTCATCTCTACTCTGTGCTCATCTCAGTGACTCCACCTCTATCTCCTCATCTCTACTCTGTTCTTATCTCAGTGACTCCACCTCTATCTCCTCATCTCTACTCTGTTCTCATCTCAGTGACTCCACCTCTATCTCCTCATCTCTACTCTGTTCTCATCTCAGTGACTCCACCCCTATCTCCTCATCTCTACTCTGTTCTCATCTCAGTGACTCCACCCCTATCTCCTCATCTCTACTCTGTGCTCATCTCAGTGACTCCACCTCTATCTCATCTCTACTCTGTTCTCATCTCAGTGACTCCACCTCTATCTCCTCATCTCTACTCTGTTCTCATCTCAGTGACTCCACCCCTATCTCCTCATCTCTACTCTGTTCTCATCTCAGTGACTCCACCTCTATCTCCTCATCTCTACTCTGTTCTCATCTCAGTGACTCCACCCCTATCTCCTCATCTCTACTCTGTGCTCATCTCAGTGACTCCACCTCTATCTCATCTCTACTCTGTTCTCATCTCAGTGACTCCACCTCTAGCTCCTCATCTCTAATTTGTTCTCATCTCAGTGACTCCACCCCTATCTCCTCATCTCTACTATGTGCTCATCTCAGTGACTCCACCTCTATCTCCTCATCTCTACTCTGTTCTCATCTCAGTGACTCCACCCCTATCTCCTCATCTCTACTCTGTTCTCATCTCAGTGACTCCACCCCTATCTCCTCATCTCTACTCTGTGCTCATCTCAGTGACTCCACCTCTATCTCCTCATCTCTACTCTGTTCTCATCTCAGTGACTCCACCCCTATCTCCTCATCTCTACTCTGTTCTCATCTCAGTGACTCCACCCCTATCTCCTCATCTCTACTCTGTTCTCATCTCAGTGACTCCACCCCTATCTCCTCATCTCTACTCTGTTCTCATCTCAGTGACTCCACCTCTATCTCCTCATCTCTACTCTGTTCTCATCTCAGTGACTCCACCCCTATCTCCTCATCTCTACTCTGTTCTCATCTCAGTGACTCCACCCCTATCTCCTCATCTCTACTCTGTGCTCATCTCAGTGACTCCACCTCTATCTCCTCATCTCTACTCTGTTCTCATCTCAGTGACTCCACCCCTATCTCCTCATCTCTACTCTGTGCTCATCTCAGTGACTCCACCTCTATCTCCTCATCTCTACTCTGTTCTCATCTCAATGACTCCACCCCTATCTCATCATCTCTACTCTGTGCTCATCTCAGTGACTCCACCTCTATCTCCTCATCTCTACTCTGTTCTCATCTCAATGACTCCACCCCTATCTCCTCATCTCTACTCTGTGCTCATCTCAGTGACTCCACCTCTATCTCCTCATCTCTACTTTGTTCTCATCTCAGTGACTCCACCCCTATCTCCTCATCTCTACTCTGTTCTCATCTCAGTGACTCCACCCCTATCTCCTCATCTCTACTCTGTTCTCATCTCAGTGACTCCACCCCTATCTCCTCATCTCTACTCTGTTCTTATCTCAGTGACTCCACCTCTATCTCCTCATCTTTACTCTGTTCTCATCTCAGCGACTCCACCTCTATCTCCTCATCTCTACTCTGTTCTCATCTCAGTGACTCCACCTCTATCTCCTCATCTCTACTCTGTTCTCATCTCAGTGACTCCACCCCTATCTCCTCATCTCTACTCTGTTCTCATCTCAGTGACTCCACCCCTATCTCCTCATCTCTACTCTGTGCTCATCTCAGTGACTCCACCTCTATCTCCTCATCTCTACTCTGTTCTCATCTCAGTGACTCCACCCCTATCTCCTCATCTCTACTCTGTGCTCATCTCAGTGACTCCACCTCTATCTCCTCATCTCTACTCTGTTCTCATCTCAATGACTCCACCCCTATCTCATCATCTCTACTCTGTGCTCATCTCAGTGACTCCACCTCTATCTCCTCATCTCTACTCTGTTCTCATCTCAATGACTCCACCCCTATCTCCTCATCTCTACTCTGTGCTCATCTCAGTGACTCCACCTCTATCTCCTCATCTCTACTTTGTTCTCATCTCAGTGACTCCACCCCTATCTCCTCATCTCTACTCTGTTCTCATCTCAGTGACTCCACCCCTATCTCCTCATCTCTACTCTGTTCTCATCTCAGTGACTCCACCCCTATCTCCTCATCTCTACTCTGTTCTTATCTCAGTGACTCCACCTCTATCTCCTCATCTTTACTCTGTTCTCATCTCAGCGACTCCACCTCTATCTCCTCATCTCTACTCTGTTCTCATCTCAGTTACTCCACCTCTATCTCCTCATCTCTACTCTGTTCTCATCTCAGTGACTCCACCCCTATCTCCTCATCTCTACTCTGTTCTCATCTCAGTGACTCCACCCCTATCTCCTCATCTCTACTCTGTGCTCATCTCAGTGACTCCACCTCTATCTCCTCATCTCTACTCTGTTCTCATCTCAGTGACTCCACCACTATCTCCTCATCTCTACTCTGTGCTCATCTCAGTGACTCCACCTCTATCTCCTCATCTCTACTCTGTTCTCATCTCAATGACTCCACCCCTATCTCCTCATCTCTACTCATTTCTCATCTCAGTGACTCCACCTCTATCTCCTCATCTCTACTCTGTTCTCATCTCAGTGACTCCACCCCTATCTCCTCATCTCTACTCTGTTCTCATCTCAGTGACTCCACCTCTATCTCCTCATCTCTACTCTGTGCTCATCTCAGTGACTCCACCTCTATCTCCTCATCTCTACTCTGTTCTCATCTCAGTGACTCCACCTCTATCTCCTCATCTCTACTCTGTTCTCATCTCAGTGACTCCACCCCTATCTCCTCATCTCTACTCTGTTCTCATCTCAGTGACTCCACCTCTATCTCCTCATCTCTACTCTGTGCTCATCTCAGTGACTCCACCTCTATCTCCTCATCTCTACTCTGTGCTCATCTCAGTGACTCCACCTCTATCTCCTCATCTCTACTCTGTTCTCATCTCAGTGACTCCACCCCTATCTCCTCATCTCTACTCTGTGCTCATCTCAGTGACTCCACCTCTATCTCCTCATCTCTACTCTGTTCTCATCTCAATGACTCCACCCCTATCTCATCATCTCTACTCTGTGCTCATCTCAGTGACTCCACCTCTATCTCCTCATCTCTACTCTGTTCTCATCTCAATGACTCCACCCCTATCTCCTCATCTCTACTCTGTGCTCATCTCAGTGACTCCACCTCTATCTCCTCATCTCTACTTTGTTCTCATCTCAGTGACTCCACCCCTATCTCCTCATCTCTACTCTGTTCTCATCTCAGTGACTCCACCCCTATCTCCTCATCTCTACTCTGTTCTCATCTCAGTGACTCCACCCCTATCTCCTCATCTCTACTCTGTTCTTATCTCAGTGACTCCACCTCTATCTCCTCATCTTTACTCTGTTCTCATCTCAGCGACTCCACCTCTATCTCCTCATCTCTACTCTGTTCTCATCTCAGTTACTCCACCTCTATCTCCTCATCTCTACTCTGTTCTCATCTCAGTGACTCCACCCCTATCTCCTCATCTCTACTCTGTTCTCATCTCAGTGACTCCACCCCTATCTCCTCATCTCTACTCTGTGCTCATCTCAGTGACTCCACCTCTATCTCCTCATCTCTACTCTGTTCTCATCTCAGTGACTCCACCACTATCTCCTCATCTCTACTCTGTGCTCATCTCAGTGACTCCACCTCTATCTCCTCATCTCTACTCTGTTCTCATCTCAATGACTCCACCCCTATCTCCTCATCTCTACTCATTTCTCATCTCAGTGACTCCACCTCTATCTCCTCATCTCTACTCTGTTCTCATCTCAGTGACTCCACCCCTATCTCCTCATCTCTACTCTGTTCTCATCTCAGTGACTCCACCTCTATCTCCTCATCTCTACTCTGTGCTCATCTCAGTGACTCCACCTCTATCTCCTCATCTCTACTCTGTTCTCATCTCAGTGACTCCACCTCTATCTCCTCATCTCTACTCTGTTCTCATCTCAGTGACTCCACCCCTATCTCCTCATCTCTACTCTGTTCTCATCTCAGTGACTCCACCTCTATCTCCTCATCTCTACTCTGTGCTCATCTCAGTGACTCCACCTCTATCTCCTCATCTCTACTCTGTGCTCATCTCAGTTACTCCACCTCTATCTCCTCATCTCTACTCTGTTCTCATCTCAGTGACTCCACCTCTATCTCCTCATCTCTACTCTGTTTTCATCTCAGTGACTCCACCTCTATCTCCTCATCTCTACTCTGTTTTCATCTCAGTGACTCCACCTCTATCTCCTCATCTCTACTCTGTGCTCATCTCAGTGACTCCACCTCTATCTCCTCATCTCTACTCTGTGCTCATCTCAGTGACTCCACCTCTATCTCCTCATCTCTACTCTGTGCTCATCTCAGTGACTCCACCTCTATCTCCTCATCTCTACTCTGTGCTCATCTCAGTGACTCCACCTCTATCTCCTCATCTCTACTCTGTGCTCATCTCAGTGACTCCACCCCTATCTCCTCATCTCTACTCTGTTCTCATCTCAGTGACTCCACCTCTATCTCCTCATCTCTACTCTGTTTTCATCTCAGTGACTCCACCTCTATTTCCTCATCTCTACTCTGTGCTCATCTCAGTGACTCCACCTCTATCTCCTCATCTCTACTCTGTGCTCATCTCAGTGACTCCACCTCTATCTCCTCATCTCTACTCTGTTTTCATCTCAGTGACTCCACCTCTATCTCCTCATCTCTACTCTGTGCTCATCTCAGTGACTCCACCTCTATCTCCTCATCTCTACTCTGTGCTCATCTCAGTGACTCCACCTCTATCTCCTCATCCCTACTCTGTTCTGGTCATTAGTAAAGACTGAATAGTAATAGATGGTTAAAGTGGTTTTTCACCCCCAAATTAAAATGACCTAAAAATATCTTCTAAAATGTATTCTCAGGTGGTTGAACGTTGAGCTGAACAGACAGACTACTAGTGTAGAGGGTTGGTAACCATTCCTCCCATTACGCCCCTGTCCCTGGTGTGAAAACTGGAAAATCCCTTTCTCTCGCTCTCTCTTCCTCTATTTCCCTCTCTCGCTCTTCTAAACTGGGTCAGTCTCGTCTGCAGTTCTAATCTATCATGTTCATTGGAGCATACCTTTTTTTCTCTGGCACACACACATCACCACAACACCTTCAGAGGGGATCTCCACATTGCTGTAGAGACTCAGAAGAGGGTGTGGTCTGTTTGTGTGAAAGAAAGTGTGTGTCGAGTGTGAGTGTGTTTGTGTGTGTGTGTGTGTGTGCATGTGTGTAGAGGGAGAATGAGAGTGAGAGCGAGTGAGAGAGAGAGGGCATTGGGTGTGGTCTGCATGTGCAGAGCATCAGATTAATATTAATGTCAACAGAAGGGGAATCCTTCATTACTACAGAGACACAGGAGGGTGCTGTGTGTGTGTGTGTGTGTGTGTGTGTGTGTGTGTGTGTGTGTGTGTGTGACATTTTCCACATTTTGTTATGTTACAGCCTTATTCTAAAAAATGTCCTCATCGATCTACACTCAATACCCCATACTGACAAAGTGAAAACTGGTTTTTAGAAATGTTTGCAAATGTATTAAAAATAAAAACAGAAATACCTTATTTACATAAGTATTCAGACCCTTTGCTATGAGACTCTAAATGAAGCTCAGCTGCATCCTGTTCGCATTGATCATCCTTGAGATGTTTCTACAACGTGATTGGAGTCCACCTGTGGTAGAATCAATTGATTGGACATGATTTGGAAAGGCACACACTTGTCTATATAAGGTCCCACAGTTGACAGTGCATGTCAGAGCAAAAACCAAGCCATGAGGTCAAAGGAATTGTCCGTAGAGCTTCGAGACAGGATTGTGTCGAGGCACAGATATGGGGAAGGGTACCAAAAAAGGTCTGCAGCATTGAAGGTCCCCAAGAATACAGTGACCTCCATCATTATTAAATGGAAGAAGTTTGAAACCACCAAGACTCTTCCTAGAGCTGGCCGCCCGACCCTACTGAGCAATTGGGGGAGAAGGGCCTTGGTCTGGGAGGTGACCAAGAACCCATGGTCACTCTGACAAAGCTCTAGATTTCCTCTGTGGAGATGGTAGAACCTTCCAGAAGGACAACCATCTCTGCAGCACTCCACCAATCAGGCCTTTATAGTAGAGTGGCCAGACGGATGCCACTCCTCAGTAAAAGGCACATGACAGCCCTCTTGGAGTTTGCCAAAAGGCACCTAAAGACTCTCAGACCATGAGAAACAAGATTATCTGGTCTGATGATTGAAACCAAGATTGAACTCTTTGGCCTGAATGCCAAGTGTCACGTCTGGAGGAAACCTGGCACCATCTATACAGTGAAGCATGGTGGTGGCAGCATCAGGCTGTGGGGATGTTTTTCAGCGGCAGGGACTGGGAGACTAGTCAGGATTGAGGGAAAGATGAACAGAGCAAGGTTCAACTTCCAGTATGACAACGACCCTAAGCACACAGCCAAGACAACGCAAGAGTGGCTTCAGAACAAGTCTGTGAATGTCCTTGAGTGGCCCAGCTAAAGCCCGGACTTGAACCAGATTGAACATCTCTGGAGAGACTTGAAAATAGCTGTGCAGCGACGCTCCCCATCCAACTTGACAGAGCTTGAGAGGATCTGCAGAGAAGAATGGGAGAAACTCCACAAATACAGGTGTGTCAAGCTTGTAGCGTCATAATTAACGATTAAGACTCTGTAATCACTGCCAAAGGTGCTTCAACAAGTACTGAGTAAAGGATCTGAATAGTTATTTAAATGTGATATATCTGTTTTTTTATTTATACATTTGCAAAAATGTCTAGAAACCTCTTTTTGCTTCGTCATTATGGGGTATTGTGTGTAGATTGATGAGGGGAAAAACAATTGAATCCATTTTAGAATAAGGCTGTAATGTAACAAAACGTGGGAAAAGTCAATGGGTCTGAATACTTTCTGAATGTACCGTATGTGTGTGTTGGGTCCAGCTATTTCACCACTGTTTATCCATGGCTTCTCCTCCTGTTCCTTTATTCTCTTTCTCTTTCTCCTCAGCCCTAGAACACTGTTCCAAAATCCTTCTCTTACGCTCTCTCTCTGTTTCTCTCTCTGTTTGTCTCTCTGTTTCTCTCTGTTTCTCTCTCTGTTTCTCTGTTTGACATGTTTCTTTCTCTGGCTGTTTTGTGACAGGGAGTTGGGGGAGAACATAATGAAGTCTCGGGCCTGTGTGGGTGTGGACTGGGTTGCACACACATGCTGACATTCTCAGACATTTCTGAGATTAAGAGCTTTTTCTCCAGCGCTCCAGTCTGTCTGCTCGCTCTTTCTTTGTGAGAACAGACTGATATTGTCACGGAGATAAAAGAAACCTCAGAATAATGTAGTCTTGATATTTTACACTGAAGCAAGCCCACCTTTTAATAATGAGACTCTCTCTCTTCTCTCTCTCTCTTCTCTCTCTCTCTCTCTCTTCTCTCTCTCTCTAGATCCACAGCTTAAGGGTATAGTGACCAGGTTGTACTGCAGACAGGGATACTACTTGCAGATGAACCCAGATGGATGTCTGGACGGGACCAAAGATGACGGCACTAACTCCTGTGAGTCCGCACGAACACACATGCACACACAGAGGGGGGTAGATTGAGTGGCTGAGTGGCAACCTCCGTCAACCCAGTGACAGACATTTTATCAGAAGTCATCCAATCACAGATCTCATGCAGTACATGTCAGACATGGACAAATGAGAACTGACACGCAGAAGTCCAGATGAACACGGCTCTGTGACTAATGTAATTTCTCACACGGCTACTACACGCATGTGTCAAGTCTCATACACGTCTCGTGATCCATTCATGTGATTAAGTGTTCCGGTAGCTTACATGTATAGACTGTATCGTTCCATTCTAGTCATGTGTGTGTGTGTGGAACTGTGTCACATGGTTGACTGAGTATCTGAATCTTATATAGATGCATACGTACGCTACGTACACACACACACACACACACACACACACACAATAATGTGTATTCTATCGGTAAGATTGTCAATCTGCTTTACTGTGCTGATTTGTCTCTCAGCTTTGTTCAACCTCATCCCAGTGGGCCTTCGAGTGGTGGCCATCCAGTCAGTCAAGATGGGTCTGTACATCGCCATGAACGGGGAGGGACACCTCTACTCATCAGTGAGTACAGACCAGTGCTGATGATGACGTGTGCCAGCCGGGCGGCCATCTTGGTTGAGCTGATTTTCTGTTGACTACTATGACAATACTCAGTTTTCTTCTATAAGTGTATGTGTGTAATTATTTCACCTAAAACAGATTGATCTAACTATCTAAGGCTGAGTTTACACAGGCAGACCAAATCTGATCTTTTGCCCAATTATTGGCCAAAGATCTGACAGGTTGAAAGACCAATTAGTGAAAAAAAGATTGGAATTGGGCTGCCTGTGTAAACGCAACCTTTATACCACTCAGTCACCGTACTAATATACAGCCCAGCTGTCCTGTAGACACACTGGGTTCAACAATATTCTGGAATCCTTCAGGAGGAATACGTGTACGTTTCCCCAGAGGCCATAGTAAGGATTTGTCTAATACAGTGGTTTCCAAACGTTTTATAGTCCCGTACCCCTTCAAACATTCAACCTCCAGCTGCGTACCCCCTCCCCTCTAGCACCAGGGTCAGCTGTACCCCCTCCCCTCTAGCACCAGGGTCAGCTGTACCCCCTCTAGCACCAGGGTCAGCTGTACCCCCTCTAGCACCAGGGTCAGCTGTACCCCCTCTAGTACCAGGGTCAGCTGTACCCCCTCTAGCACCAGGGTCAGCTGTACCCCCTCTAGCACCAGGGTCAGTGCACTATCAAATGTTGTTTTGCCATCATTGGAAGCCTGCCACACAGGCTCCCAATGATGAGTGTGAGTGTGAGTTTTTGTCACAACCCGGCCCGTGGGAAGTGACAAAGAGCTCTTATAGGACCAGGGCACAAATAATAATATAATAATAATCAATCATTTTGCTCTTTATTTAGCCATCTTACATATAAAACCTTATTTGTTTATCAAAAATGGTGAATAACTCACCACAGGTTAATGAGAAGGGTGTGCTTGACAGGATTCACATAACTCTGCAATGTTGGGTTTTCAGCAGTTTGCAGAAGAGGATGTCTTCCTTAATTGACCCCCATAAACGTAACGGGACATATACCAGGAGCTGTGCCAGGCCCGCCACTGTCTGTTGACTCATCCAGCTGTAACGCAAATAATTCACTGGCTTGAATGCGAAGCAGTAATTGTTTCCAAACATCTCCTGCCATGTCACTGATGCGTCGTGGAACAATGTTGTTTATGAAGGCATTGTCTGTGTAGTTTTTTTGGTCTTTCCCCCAGCATTGTCCCAGAAATATCCATGGCAGCAGGAAGAATTAAGTCGTTCACAATAGTACGGGGCTTGCCTGTCCTAGCCACTCGGTAGCTCACCATATAAGACTCTTCTAGACCCTTCTTATTAACATGTCTAACTACTCGAAAGTCCTCTTTATTCTCGCTCAAAAAAACTCTCGTGGCTTATTTTATGTGCACAGTGCTGTCTGTCTGACCATTGGTTCACCCCGGGTTCGTATGAAGGGGAACATGCGTCATGAATACTAAATACTGTCATGACCAGAGGAGGCTGGTGGGAGGAGCTATAGGAGGACGTGAGCATTGTAATGGCTGGAATGGAATCTGTGGAACGGTATCAAACACATGGAAACTACACATTTGACGCCGTTCCATTGATTCCATTCCAGCCGTTACAGTGAGCCCGTCCTCCTGTAGCGCCTCCCACCAGCCTCCTCTGGTCATTACCCGAGGTAGGGCACAAGAGGTCATCTTCTCTTTAGGCTGCAACATTATGACTCCTCAGTAAGATTCTTATCTTGAATAGTTCTCTAGTCTTTATGGGGTTGGTGATGAATCAATGGGCATGTCACTATATGACACTAGATATATCAGAAGAACAGTTCCCTTAGTGTTTCTCATTGTGAATTCATCATCACTCATCCTCTTTATTCATCACATAATAATGGAATTACACCAGCTGCTGCTTCTGCTTCCACAGGTAGTGTTCTAACAAGGAGCTTTATATGGAAAAGACCAGCAGAGAGAGAAAGAGAGAGAGAGAGATTGAAATAGAGAGAAATCCACATCCGTTTGCACCCAAACCCTCCTCTCCCTCCTTGTCTCCAAGGAAACTTGAGGGCTTCCTTGAGAGTAAGTGAAGTGGTGAGAAAGATGGTGAGAGAGAGTGGGAGGGAGTGAGACATGGAGGGAGTGAGGGAGGGAGGGAGACATGGGGAGGGAGGGAGGGAGACATGGAGGGAGTGAGACATGGAGGGAGTGAGACAGGGAGGCAGGGAGGGAGGGAGACATGGAGGGAGGGAGACATGGAGAGGGAGGGAGGGAGGGAGTGAGACATGGAGAGGGAGGGAGGGAGGGAGACATGGAGAGGGAGGGATATGAATTATTCCCGACCCTGACACACCAGAGCAGTCAAATATCCCTTCTTTTTCCTCACTGTGTCGGAGCGAGGGACAGTGATATGATGCTGCAGAGAGGAGAGCAGCCGGCCGCTTGTTTTGTCCTTTTTTGGAGGAGAGATGTTATGTTCTGTTTCTCTGTTCAGTTAGAGACAGAGGGAAGAGGGCTGCTTTTTAATTATTGATGGGGGAAGTCCTGTCCACATGCACCCGCGCGCACACACACACACCGCTGACTATGAAGAAAAAAGCAGTCATGTTAGGGATTTAACAGATATTACCTGTTTTTTACCGAAGAATTATGTTTTATAATAATACAACAGATATGCTGCTCTAGTACTTCAAAGAATTCAACACAATTGACAACTACCTGGAACTAAATGGTTCATAGAGGCGCTGCTTTGATGAATCACAAAGACACAAGATGGCCGACCCTTAACAGTAAGATCCAGAGTAGATTGTTGTAGTGTTACTCCTCCTGAAGATGAAGCATCAAGATGATCTATAGTACTACACATCTGTCAGACAGATGAGACGGCTCTCTGGTTGTAGAGAGAGACTCGTCTCTATCCACCCATCTCTCTCTGTCTCTGTCTCTGCAGTCAACAGATGGACTAGTGTGAAATGATCTGGTATGTGTTAATTACCAACCACGCTGGGTAAGAGGAAACCAGCTCTGAGTGTGTGTTGAAGAGTGTGAAGAACACACACATCTGAGTACTCGAGCACACACTCATGCAGACACTCATGCAGACACAGACAACGCACACACAGTTTACACGGAAACCTGTAGGTTGGTTTACACCGTTATAGTAACAAAAACAGTGTACAGTATATACTGTAGCCCTCACCATCGGGTCTGAGAGTTTTCTATGGAGGGAGAACTATCATATCCTGTACATGTTAATACTATGTAGGGAGAACTATCATATCCTTTACATGTTAATACTATGGAGGGAGAACTATCATAACCTCTACATGTTAATACTATGGAGGGAGAACTATCATATCCTCTACATGTTAATACTATGGAGGGAGAACTATCATATCCTCTACATGTTAATACTATGGAGGGAGAACTATCATATCCTCTACATGTTAATACTATGGAGGGAGAACTATCATATCCTGTACATGTTAATACTATGGAGGGAGAACTATCATATCCTGTACATGTTAATACTATGGAGGGAGAACTATCATATCCTCTACATTGTCGTGTCTTTGGCTATGCCGGATTAAGTGATATGACATGCTATTCTATAAAATCCTTTCTCTGTAATTAATATTACCTGATTGAGCTAATCATGTAAATGTAATTAACTAGAAAGTCGGGGCACCACGAAAGAGTGTTTATAGAGCTGTTATCTTCCGAATAAACTCTTAAAGACCTAGTAATATTTTACATCAATAGCAGTCAATATTAATCGTCACCTTATTTCAGTCTCATCTGAAAGTTGTAAACTCTTGGTTATCTTCACGAACCCTGGCTAACAAGTTGAATCAGCAATACAAAATTGGGTTTAATTATTTATTTACTAAATACCTAACTAATCACACAGAATTACATATACACAGAATGCAAATTATGTCGTACAGAAAATGTCCCTGGTGGACGGAGCCGACATGACGGCTGGTTACACAAAGGAAAGGGGGTTGGGTTTGGTGAAAGAGTGGGAAGACTGAGGAACAAAGGGAGAAGCCATGCTATTGTAAATACAGTATCTTATGCATTCTAAATTACTGTCCATTTGGAAAAGGAAAATGCAATAAATATTTACTCTGAGCTGCGCTTCGGTAGGTTGGTCGTAGATGCTGGCCGTGTTGGCCAACAGCGATCTTCCTGTCTTCGGAAGAATATCTCTGGTGGTAAATTGGATACGTTGTAGTATTGTCGTTGTGTGTTAGACTGGATACGTCATCCATCCTTTCCTAGCCCACGTATACAGCGGCCGCTACTAACTCAACAGCTAGCAGGTATCACTTCTGTAGTGAATAAGAGTTCAAAGTTCATACCATTCGCAACCAAAGCCCACGCTGAGGTTGGCTTAGTTCTGGAGTTGACATGTTAGTCCTTTTTAACGTATGGACCGTCGTCCTATCATCCTCAGAACAGAAGGTTACATTTTCGTCAAGGGCTTATATAGTGGAGGGAGAGAATGGTGTTTTTCATAGTTTATAACCCATGTCTCTTCACAGGGGCGGGCCAATGATTGAGCAGAGCCCTAACCTTATGAAAACTAAATTCTCTCATTTGGAAGCTAAAATTACATTTAATCTTTTCACAAATAGTGTCATATTCAAACATTTAAATTGCACAACAATTCCATGTGAATCTGATAACTAGAATGTGTAGACTTTCCCAGATACAGTTTATGTCATCCTGTCATCAGTCATAATGTCTCAGATGACAACCGAACTGACATCATGTTCATTAAGTACCAGCGCATATTTTCAACTGGTTCTATTACCGAAATATGGTTCCTTTCCCCCCACTTGTTTGATGTTCCCAGACTCTCTATGTTTAACAAAGGCTATTCAAGAATCCTTCAGTAGAGTCAAGCGAGAGAGGGGAGAAAGGTATTTATGGGGGGGTCATAAACCTTACCCACAGGCCAACGTCATGACAACATGTTAATACTATGGAGGCAGAACTATCATATCCTCTACATGTTAATACTATGGAGGGAGAACTATCATATCCTGTACATGTTAATACTATGGAGGAAAACGTAAGTGAGATAGATGCTGTATGTGCCACCTTTTCCCCACAAAAGGGCTTTATAACAAGACAAAAATACTCCTCAGTTTCATCAGCTGTCCAGGTGGCTGGTCTCGAATGATCCCGCAGGTGAAGAAGCCGGAATGTAGAGCTGGTGTGGTTACACGTGGTCTGCAGTTGTGAAGCCGATTGGACTTACTGCCAAATTCTTTAAAATGACGTTGGAGCCGGCTTATGGTAGAGAAATGAACATTCAATTATCTGGCATTCCTGCAGTTAGCATGCCAACTGCATGCTTCCTCAAAACTTGAGACATCTGTGGCATTGTGTTGTGACACAACTGCACATTTTAGAGTGCCCTTTTATTGTCCCCAGTACAAGGTGCACCTGTGTAATGATCATGCTGTTTAATCAACTTCTTGATATGCCACACCTGTCAGGTGGATGGATTATCTTGGCAAAGAAAGGTATTGTTGCGGCTTTGATGGACAAAGACAGAAGTTACCCTGGGCCGTATGCACACACATACTGTAGCTCATATAATGGCTGGAGGATAATTAGTTATTTGTTTATTTGGTGGAGAAATACATTAAACCTTTGTATGGCTGTGTGTATATCTCTCTTTTGCTGTCTCTCCCTCTTCCTCTTTTCTCTCTCTCTTTCTCTTCTTCCTTCTTTCTCTCTCTTTCTCTCTTTCTCTTCTCTCACTCTCTCTCTTCCTCTTCTCTCTCTCTTCTCTTCCTTTTCTCTCTCTCTCTCTCTCTCTCTCTCTCTCTCTCTCTCTCTCTCTCTCTCTCTCTCTCTCTCTCCCTCTTCTCTCACTCTCTCTCTCTTCCTCGTCTCTTGCTCTCTCTCTTCTCTTCCTCTTCTCTCCCTCTCTTCCTCTTCTCTGCCTCTCTTCTCTCTCTCTCGCTCCCCCTTCATCTTCTCTCGCTCTCTCTTTTTTCCTCTACTCTCTCTCTTCTCTCTCTCTTCTCTCCCTCTCTTCTCTCTCTCTCTCGCTCCCTCTTCATCTTCTCTCTCTCTCTCTCTTCTCTCCCTCTCTTCTCTCTCTCTCTCTCACTTTCTCTCTCTCTCTCTCACACTTTTCCTCTCTATACCAGAGCATCTGTTTTCTGACCTAGACCTTGTGGCGTGTGTGTGTGCACGTGCGTGTTGGATCCAGAGACAGGACAGGATGACTAGATGAAAGGTTTGTGGAGTTGAAAGGAAGAGCATGGTGTCATCCTCACTAAAGGACAACCAGACCGGACACACAACAGCAAGGATGCTACACTATACCTCTCCATGTTAACAGTTTATGGCAGCTGAAGAGATACAGACAACTGTAGAACTGAACACCATGTTTCCACCATTTTTCCACCATCGTATTGCTTTTTTGGTTTACGGCCAAAATACTTTCGAAAAGATAACTTATACAAAAATGATATTTGCCAAAAATGAAGATTGCCCTTTTAAGACTTAAATACTCCATCTAAAGAGGTCTCTAGGTTTCACTAGTTCCTTCACACAGTGTTTATTCTGTCCTTCTGTATTCTGCCATTCTCCAGTCCTCCTCCTCTCGCCCTCTTTCCTTTCTTTAACTTACTTGTTTACCCACAATTCCCCTGGGTAATTAGCAGTGTGATAATGAACTGTGTTGGAGGCACAAACACACACACACAAACACACACACACATACACACTTAATCACACACCACACATACACACACACCACGCATACACACACTTACCACGCATACACACATATACACATGACACACATACACACAAACCCCACACTTCACACACAAACAATACACACACCACACGCACACACACACCACACCACATACACACACACACTGACACACACTCCCTGCATGACAGAGAAAACAATAAGAGCTGTCTCCACTGGGACCAGGTGGTCATGTGGGATCAATACTGGATCACTGTCAGCACCTTTCTAACCCCTTGTCTGACCTCTGCACCCTTCTAACCCCTGGTCTGACCTCTGCACCCTTCTAACCCCTGGTCTGACCTCTGCACCCTTCTAACCCCTGGTCTGACCTCTGCACCCCTCTAACCCCTGGTCTGACCTCTGCACCCCTCTAACCCCTGGTCTGACCTCTGCACCCTTCTAACCCCTGGTCTGACCTCTACACCCTTCTAACCCCTGGTCAGACCTCTGCACCCTTCTAACCCCTGGTCTGACCTCTGCACCCTTCTAACCCCTGGTCAGACCTCTGCACCCTTCTAACCCCTGGTCTGACCTCTGCACCCTTCTAACCCCTGGTCTGACCTCAGCTGTATAGAGCACAGCATGAAAACTGGCCCTAAGTCAGTTTCTAATATTATAAAATATTAAGGTCCAGCATGTGTGTGTGTACAGATGTAGGATCTTCATTTGATTTGATCACCCTGTTGCAGGAGAAGTTTCCTGCAATGCAGGACATTTAAAACGTCTAGTATATTCAAGGTTTAATAAGGCTTCTGAAGTTTGTAATTTCCACTTTGAAATGTCAGATTTGATTTTCCCTTGTAGAAAATGTATCAACTCATATAAAAATATCCATTAATTATAATCCACATAATAATTCACATTTCTTGTTGCTGCAGGATTACTTTCCTGCTGTAGCAAATTGTGTGTGTGTGTGTGTGTGTGTGTGTGTGTGTGTGTGTGTGTGTGTGTGTGTGTGTGTGTGTGTGTGTGTGTGTGTGTGTGTGTGTGTGTGTGTGAGAACATGTTTAACTATACTTGTTGGGACCAGAAGTCCCCAGAAGAATAGTAAACAAAGAAAAATTTGACCAACTAGGGACATTTTGTTGGTCCCCACAAGGTCAAATGCTATTTCTATGGGGTTTAGAGTTAAGGTTAGAGTTAGTGTTAGGGTTAAAATTAGGTTTAGGGTTAGGAGCTAGGGTTAGGTTTAGGGGTTAGGGAAAATAGGATTTTGAATGGGACCGAATTGTGTGTCCCCACAAGGTTAGTTTTTCAAGACTGTGTGTGTTTGTGTGTTTCCCCCCAGGAAACATCCTCCTCCCTTGGTGATTTATCTCCCTCTTCTCTCCTTCTACGTCCTCCTTTCTTTCTTATTCGTCCTCCTTTCTTTCTAATTCTTTCCTTCCCCTCTTTCTTTCTCTCCTTGAATCTCCACTGCCTCTTCTCTCTCTCTAACAGCCTGTGTGTTATAACATTGTTCAGTATGCCGGTCCATCTCAATATTCTAAAATGGCTTCCTCTCCTTGTCACCTCACCTTAAAGGCCCAGTGTAGTCAAAAGCGGGATTTCACTGTGTTTTATATATATTTCCACACTATGAGGTTGGAATAATACTGTGAAATTGTGAAAATTATGATCATGTATTTTTAGTGAAAGATCTGTTTAAAAATGTATATTTTGGTGGGATGGAGTTTTGGCCTGCCTGGTGGTGTCGCCAGGTGGTGAATTAATTAATAGACCAATAAGAAAGAGGGTTCCTCACCTTGCTGCCAATAACAGCTAGTTTTCAGCTTTCCCCTCCCCACTCACACTCAAATTTTTTACAATTTAAATTGAAAACAATCACAGTAAGGTACTTAATTGTTACCCAGAAATGATTTGATGTTGAGATATAAAATAAAAAAAGTCTGCATTGGGCCTTTAAATCCTAAATGATCTGAAATCACAGGATCACAGTAAAAACAACATGGTGGACACCTGTCCAATTCTTTCACATCAGAACAGATGAAAGAGAGGAGAGAAGACAAGTAGAGGAAGCAACTTTAGACTATTGAGACACAGCCTGAATGTGCTAATTGGACAGAGTTGAAAGACACAGGGGAAAAGTGCAGTGAACCATAATGAGAACCATAAAAAGAGCAAAGGAAAATGGAAATACGTTGCCAACCACAAACACGATCAATCACACCTAGCCATCACATCAAACCACTGCCCCGGCCTCCTCCTCTTCTCCTCCCATCTTCTCTGTTCCATCGTTTCCATGGTAACTGGGAACAAAGGCCCACACAGGTGAGCGAGTGTCTCTTTTCTTGTGGTGGTGACTGACAAGCACACCTGATTGGAATTTCAATGTTTTCCCAGCCCGTCTGTCTCTCTGAGGCTCTGGAAGTTAGGGATGGTTAATTACAGTACTAATCAGTCATTTAGAAGGCTGACTGCCCATCCAGCCACAGCGCCAAACACCACCCCCACTAGCGTTTCTTCTCCACAATGAGTCCGAATTTGCTTTCCTCCCTGACATCTTGTAGAATGCAAACACATTCTAAACGTTCTGATTGGTTCCAGAAACCAATGGGTTGGGCTAGAGCGAGCCATCATGAACCATTAATCACATCATTGGCTTTGATACTCTGATTGGTTAGAGACGATCCAATCACAGATGAATTTGTTTTGTAGTGAGCACAAACAACTTCTAGGATGGCTGAACAACTTTTAGGATTCAGGCTGAATGTATGTAGAGATCGATACAGCAGCGGAATTCAATTCAGGGTGAGTCATTTAGCAGGTTGAATGTTAGTAAATCGTCGCCAATGGAAGTTAAATAAACGTCATGGAAAATGTTGAATTGAAACTATTATAAAAATCTTGGATGGATGTTTGGCTGGCATCTAACTGAATATTAAGTGGTAGCAATTTGTCCATTGTTGTATGTTTGATACTGATTATGTGTGTGTGTGTGTGTGTGTGTGTGTGTGTGTGTGCCTGCGCACGTGTGTGTTTTGTGTGCCTGCGCGTGTGTGTGTATGTGTTTATGTGTCTCCTGTAGGAGCTGTTTACAGCAGAGTGTAAGTTTAAGGAGTCTGTGTTTGAGAACTACTATGTGATCTACTCGTCGATGCTGTACAGACAGAATGAGTCTGGGAGGGCCTGGTTCTTGGGCCTGAACAAGGAAGGACAGCCCATGAAGGGCAACCGAGTGAAAAAGACCAAACCAGCCGCTCACTTCCTGCCCAAACCTATAGAAGGTAAGGGGGTTGTCACACACACATGGATGCACACACACACACACACTCACACACTCTAACACTCTGATCTCTCCTGTTCTCTGTAGTTGCGATGTACAAGGAGCCGTCGTTGCACGACGTCAGGGAGACATTGCCTAAAGTTGCCGGAGTCCCGCCCAGCAAAAGCACAACCAGCGAACCAGTGGCCATGAATGGGGGCAAACCAATCAACAAACCCGACCCGAAGGAAACTGCGACATAACCCTGCCCCCTCCTCTCCCCCCGCACGACAGAGACTTGAGACTCTGCCCACTGCACTCAAACTCTCACCTTGATTGGTCAATTATGGGCTAAGTCCCACCTCCTCTCTCTTTCTCTCGCTCATTCTCTCTCTCTCTCTTTCTCTTTTTGGCTGATTCGGTGCAGTGGTGTTCGAGATGAGGAAATGGACCACTCCATTTGGGGGATGGGGGAGGGGAGGTGGAAGGGAGAAGAGGAGGGGAGGGGAGAAGGAGGAGGAAGGTGTTGACGAGGAGGAAGAGGAGGAAGGGAAGGAGGAGGAGGGGGATTGGCTGATTTGTATCAGCTAGATAAACTACAAACTTGGACAGCAGAATGCCCTACCTACGTGATACGGAATGCCTTTTTCAAATCCTTACGATTATTTTTCTGTGACAATCTGTGAGAATGATGACGAAGCTTTTTTTTCCCTCTTCCTTTTTGCCAGGTAGCCTTGCCTGCTGATGGCTACCCATAAGCCCCCTCTCTCACTCTGACGCACTATAGCAACAGAGTCCATCCATATTGACCACAGTCTGTTTGTTCGTCTGTTTACCAATTTGTTTGTTTGTTTATAATTCTATACCCAAAATGCACCAGCGACCGTCTGGATAGATTGTTGTACAGACACAAAACAGGATTGTCATCTTCTATTTTTCAAATTATTGTCCCTCTCTTTCTCTCTCTCTCTCTCTCTCTCTCTCTCTCTCTCTCTCTCTCTCTCTCTCTCTCATTCTTTCTTAGCTTCTCTCTCTCGCTCCCTCTCATTCCTTCATTCTATCTTAGTTTCTTTCTCTCTCTGTTTCTCTCTCTCTCATTCTTTCTTAGCTTCGCTCAATCTCTACCTCCACATCTCTATTCTATTTCTTACTATCACTATTTTCTCTGTGTGTGTTTGTAGGTTCATTTAGGCAGCGAAGGATGCAGGAGGGCAATACTTATATTTTGTAAGACTTGTATAGAGGGAGAGGACTGGGGCTAGGGATGAGATGTTAATGCGTTGGTAGTATTGAGGAGGTAGCAGATGCAATGCATGGTAGGTAGGTAGAGTGCATGGTAGCAGAGTAGCTAGCATGTCCAGAGAAGCTATGAGTTTCTATCCAGAGCCATGGTCAATTCAGGATATGAATTGAAATTCCAATTCAATATTTGAAAAGTGCCACAAGTTGCACAAGGGTGACCGACATGTAGCATTTTCACTGGCAACGTATAGGTAACTGCCCAAAATAATGGAAACACTTGAGTAAATGAGGGATGCCAGGTATATTGAAGGAATGTGCTTCCACACAGGTGTGGCTCCTGAGTTAATTAAGCAATTAACATCCCATCTTAGGGTAAATTATACAAATCCTGGGCAGGCCATTATTTTGGCTACCATGGCTATGCCCCCCTAGGATGATAAGGGTCCCCCATCCACAGGGCAGAAGTGGTAACTGAACGATTTGATGAGCATGAAAATGGTGTAAACCACAGGAAATGGCCGCACAGTCACCAGATCTCAACCCAATTGAACACTTATGGGAGATTCTGGAGCGGTGCCTGAGACAGCGTTTTCCGTCACCATCAACAAAACGCAGGTTAGTGTTTTTTGTCATGAATCTTGTTCTGGAGGCAGTTCTGCAGAGTGGTCACTAGCTAGCTGGCACAGGCACAAATCATAAAATCTGATTTTAAACCTAACTTTAACCACACTTTTAACCTTGATGCCTAACCATAAATTAACACCAAAAAGCCAATTCTCACTTTGCAGCTGGCCTATCTAAGGGGAAATCGCTCAGTTCTGCATCTAGGACAAGACTTATGACAATAAATGTCAACCTGCCAACAAAACACCAAATGATGGAATTTCTTGCAGAAGAATAGTGTTGCATCCCTCCAATAGAGTTCCAGACACTTCTAGAATCTATGCCACGGTGCATTGAAGCTGTTCTGGCTCGTGGCACAACGCCCTATTAAGACACTATGTTGGTGTTTCCTTTATTTTTGACAGCTCCCTGTACATGCACACATAGTGAAGTTGACAGAGTCGAAGAACGTAGAAAAAATATTGAAAGAACAGAGTCACTACAGAGTCACTACAGGGAACAGTCCTAAACGGACCAGTAAAAGAAGTGATGTTGGAGGTGTAGCTGTAAGCTGGCATTGGTAAGAGGTACGCTGCGGTAGTCCTATATCCGTTGGCTTTCACACTGTGACTACAAACCTCCCATCCCATCTTGGAGTTGTAGCGTTCTCATTTAGAAGCCATTGATACTGACTTTACCCGTCGTTTGACTTTACCCAAACTCTGTTACGTGTCATTCGTCTAAATGAAATAAGGGAATGATGTTGGTCTGTTACGTTTTTGTGCTGAAATGTTTACTGTGAGGATCAAGATCTGTCACTTCCTGTATAAGTAGCAGAGGTAGTTTGCTGAGCCTGTAACCGTGCCTGGGACCTGAAGACTCACGTTAGCTCCAAGAGCTTATAACAACAGGCAGCCACTGTAAAGCCTATGAGCAAAACGGGCCATGGATGCCGAATTTGCCCTGTGGCCCAGGCTGCTTATGGGCCACCGTAAGCTTGCTAGCTGGGTGAGATCATAGAGAAACCACTCGAAAAGGTACGCTGTAAAAATAAAGATTCCACTGGGCTGTTTGTGGGAAAGTGTTGAAGCAACATTTGCTGTACTTCTTGTCCAGTGTTTTGTCTGTACCAAGCTGAACAAAAGCTGCTGTTCTTGACAAAGAAATGTAGACCTACAATTTGATGGTGTTGTGTCTTTGAGTTAATGGTGTTTCTGTTCCTGTTGAAACCAGAGTCCTTTAACATGGAGAGTTGGGCCAACTGTAGAGCTGGGCACCACATTGCTGCCTCTTGAGGGTTCAATATTGCCCAGTGACACGAACGTGGCTGCCATCGAGCTCTGTGATGTCATAGTTCAGACTGCATTGGCCAAACTCTCTCTAAGGTCTCTGATTGAATCCTGCCATCAGTGAGCTCTATGTGCTGCTGGATTCTGAATCTCTAACTGACTACTTCAAGTAAGACTGGATCAGTTTTTGTCAAATTGAATTGACTTTGACTGTGCAAATGTACAATCTTCTCTCTCTTTCTCTCTCCGTTTCTTTCTCTTTCTTTCTCAACATTCCATCTAATTCTTCCCCTTACCCCTGCCCACCCCTCTCTCTATCTCTCCATCTGTCTCTCTCTCTCAGTCTCTCACCTGTTGCATGGTAAACAAGAAAGGCAGTGGAGATAAGCATGTAGTACTGTAGCCTATGTGTATCAAGTCAAAACAAAAATAAGAAAAAAAAGAGATCATGTCGGTAAATGTACCGCTAACTTTACATACATATATATGCAAAAGAGTTTGTCTGCACTGTACAGTTTGTGTCTCCATTGTATACACAGATACAACATATTGAATAAAATATTTATATGAAGGAGACATGGTGATGTTATTGACATTACTCTGCATTGTCCCAATCTGGGACATTACCAAGAAAGGAGAATGTTTCCTCACATCAAAACATGGCATAGGAGCTGGACAAAGGACGAATAGCTAAATAAATTAGGTAATATCTCCTCTCTATGAGTTGGTAGCTTTTTCATAGCCCCCTTAAAGGGATACTTCAGGATTTTGGCAATCAAGCCCTTTATCTACTTCCCCAGAGTCAGATGAACTCGCTGATTACATTTTTATGTATCTGTGTGCAGTTTGAAGGAAGTTGCTAACTAGCATTAACGCAATTTCTAACTAGCATTAGCGCAATGACTGGAAGTATATTGTAACTGCTAGCATGCTAGTAGATAACATATACTTCCAGTCATTGCGCTAACGCTAGTTACCATTAGCTCACAAAACTACCTCTAGCTTATTTCATACTGGATGCAGAGACATAAAAATGGCATCCATGAGTTCATCTGACTGTGTGGAAGTTGATAAAGGGCAACTTAGCCAAAATCCCAAAGTATCCCTTTAAGTCCATCTCATCATCAACTTCCAACTGGCTCATTTAACTGCTCTCCTCTCCACTGCAACTCAAACAGCCCAGCGTTGACTCAAGGGTCTCTTCAGACTCAAGGCTTTTCGGTCATCTAAGAGGCATAACAGAAAAGAACACAGACGACATGCTGAAGACAAAGACACTGTGCCCTAGGTTGTGTCTGGCTCTTTTCAATGGAGAAAACGCTCCCGTTTAGCATCATTACTTCTGCAGTGTTCCCTTGAACGCACGCTCCAGCTCCTCTGTTCAGGCCCACGTTCCCGAGCCATTTATCCACGTTGGGTCTTTTGTTTGGGTGTCGAAGTCTCTCCGTGTGCCTCTATTGGCTGTTTATCTCCTGATTGGCTCCAGTGGAGAGCTGCCAGGCGTAACATTAACCAGCATCCCGGTCTAATGCCTCTAATTCTCTATGGAAAATTGAAAAGTTCTGACTGAACACGTGAAGGAAAATCCCCCATGTTTTAAACGGCATGAAGTCATCTCACATAGACACACACACATACACTACCGTTCAAAAGTTTGGGGTCACTTAGAAATGTCCTTGTTTTTGAAAGAACAGCACATTTTTTGGTCCATTAAAATAACATCAAATTGATCAGAAATACAGTGTAGACATTGTTAAAGTTGTAAATGACTATTGTAGCGGGAAACGGCTGATTTTTTATGGAATATCTACATAGGCGTACAGAGGCCCATTATCAGCAACCATCACTCCTGTGTTCCAATGGCACGTTGTGTTAGCTAATCCAAGTTTATAAGAGGCGACTCCGGGATGCTGGCCTTCTAGGCAGAGTTGCAAAGAAAAAGCCATATCTCAGACTGGCCAATAAAAATAAAATATTAAGATGGGCAAAAGAACACAGACACCGGACAGAGGAACTCTGCCTAGAAGGCCAGCATCCCAGAGTCGCCTCTTCACTATTGACTTTGAGACTGGTGTTTTGCGGGTACTATTTAATGAAACTGACATTTGAGGACTTGTGAGGCGTCTGTTTCTCAAACTAGACACTCTAATGTACTTTTCCTCTTGCTCAGTTGTGCACCGGGGTTTCCCACTACCTCTAATCTGGCTAGAGCCAGTTTGTGCTGTTCTGTGAAGGGAGTAGTACACAGCATTGTACGAGATCTTCAGTTTCTTGGCAATTTCTCGCATGGAATAGCCTTCATTTCTCAGAACAAGAATAGACTGACGAGTTTCAAAAGAAAGGTCTTTGTTTCTGGCCATTTTGAGCCTGTGATCGAACCCACAAATGTTGATGCTCCAGATACTCAACTAGTCTAAAGAAGGCCACTTGCTTCTTTAATCAGCACAACAGTTTACAGCTGTGCTACCACAATTGCAAAAGAGTTTTCTAATGATCAATTAGCCTTTTAAAATTCTAAACTTGGATTAGCAAACACAACGTGCCATTGGAACACAGGAGTGATGGTTGCTGATAATGGGCCTCTATACGCCTATGTAGATATTCCATTAAAAATCCAGCTACAATAGTAATTTACAACATTAACAACGTCTACAATGTATTTCCGATCAATTTGATGTTATTTTAATGGAAAAAAATGAGCTTTTCTTTCAAAAACAAGAACATTTCTAAGTGACCTCAAACTTTTGTACGGTAGTGTACATAAACATGCAGATAGACAGACGGAGGCAGACAGGTAGGCAGGCAGACTCCCAGACATGCACACAGACACACAACACACGCAAAAACACGCACACACAAACACACAGATACAACTGACTTAAATGCAGAAAACACCTCTCCAATACTCATCAATCCATGTTACACAGTGGTTGGCTGGCTACGGCTCACTGGATAGGCTGATTGGAAATGACAAAGATGTGTCTGGGATTGGGATTGGTTGATTGGAGATTTGCTAATAGAAAGCTATGTTTCCTTCCTCAGTCGATTGATAGTATCTGTCCTCAATCTGTCCTTCAGTCAATGTGCAAACAGAGTCCAGAGTCCCAAAACATGAATTCCAAAATGTTTGTATGAAGTCAAGCTTCAGGTGTGGCCAGAACAGGAAAAACATAATTCAGTTTGACATGCCCACAGCCTTACCCAAGATGCACCAGCTCAGAAAACTGACACAAGAAGACACAGCAGATTAAGGCACATCATTGACACAGAGATACAGTACACACACACACACACACACACACACACACACACACACACACACACACACACACACACACACACACACACACACACACACACACACACACACACACACACACACACACACACACACACACACACACACACACACTTAGACAAACACACAGACATCCCCTCTCCTTTTCTAAATGATAGATGAGACTGCCAACTAATTAGGCTGTGGTAATTAAGTTTTGCATAATGTAAATTAGTCTGAGCATTGAGGGGAAAGTCGCGTGGAATCAAAGCCTATGCCAAAGCACTGACTTATGGGTATTATACAAAGTGACACAACCATGAGCCATTCTGGCCATATCTGAAGCCAACAGAAAAGAAACACATTTGTCATTATGTTTACACCCCACATGTACAGACATGTGGAACCATGTTGTTGTTTGTAATGTGAGTATACTAGCTGCCCTTCACACAATTACCTGTCCAGTGTTCATTTTGAGGTAAATGTTATAATGTGTGTGTTTGGGGGTCAGGGTAAAGTCCTTTTTCACATAAAAGGTTAGAAAAGAGGCTAAATAAAATATGGCGATGAAGCTACAGAGAGAAAAGGCAAGGTTACAGTTCAGAATTCATTTGTGGAGACAAAAAAAAACGATTGTACGGTAGGAATGAAATAGCGCTGGACAATCTGACACTCATGTTTATTTCCTCCGAAATCCAGCACCCTGATTACGGTTCTAAAATGTCACCCGGCGTCAGAGGGCAAGGCAGCTGAGGAGTCACAATCTGCCCTCATGTCATCCGGAGACCTCACAACGAGGAGGGTGAACTTTTCAAATGTCGCCAGAGACTTTATGAGATTATGAAGAGGACGCTATTTAAGAAACACACACTGCCTCAATTCCCATAGCAGTCATTGAATGTGTTCATATTCAGCCCTGTTAGGGTGAAATCTGTAAATGTTACCATATACTGATCTCACCTGTTGTATATTGTCACCATTCCATATTACACAAGTTTTTCGGAGATGCCTTCATAGTGGTCAATAAACTAACAATGATAATCCCCACGGAAACAGAAAAAGAGACAGAGAAGACAGAAAGAATGAGATAGAGAGAGAGACCGAGAGACCGAGAGAGAAACAAAGGCAAAGTCTGCTCATGCTTTGTTGATTTAAAAAAATATTTTGACTCAATTTGGCATGAGGGCCTGCTTTACAAACTGATGGAAAGTGGTGTTGGGCGAAAAACATATGACATTATAAAATCCATGTACACAAACAACAAGTGTGCAGTTAAAATTGGCAAAAAAACACACACATTTCTTTCCACAGGGTCGGGGGTGAGACAGGGATGCAGCTTAAGCCCCACCCTCTTCAACATATATATCAACGAATTGGTGAGGGTACTAGAACAGTCTGCAGCACCCAGCCTCACCCTACTAGAATCTGAAGGCCTACAGCAGCACGTAGATCTTCTGCACAGCTTCTGTCAGACCTGGGCCCTGACAGTAAATCTCAGTAAGACAAAAATAATGGTGTTCCAAAAAAGGTCCAGTTCCCAAGACCACAAATACAAATTCCATCTAGACACCGTTGCCCTAGAGCACACAAAAAAACTATACATACCTCGGCCTAAACATCAGCACCACAGGTAACTTCCACAAAGTTGTGAACGATCTGAGAGACAAGGTAAGAAGGGCCTTCTATCTATACCATCAAAAGGAACATAAAATTCGACATACCAATTAGGATCTGGCTAAAAAATACTTGAATCAGTCATAGAGCCCATTGCCCTTTAATGGTTGTGAGGTCTGAGATCCGCTCACCAACCAAGAATTCACTAAATGGGACAAACACCAAATTGAGACTCTGCATGCAGAATTCTGTAAAAATATGCTCCATGTACAACGTAAAACACCAAATAATGCATGCAGAGCAGAATTTGGCCGATACACACTAATGATCAAAATCCAGAAAAGAGCCGATAAATTCTACAACCATCTATATAAGGATGCGATTCCCAAACCTTCCATAACAAAGCCATCACCTGCAGAGAAATTAACCTGGAGAAGAGCCTCCTAAGCAAGCTGGTCCAGCAACACAATGAGACCCAACCAAATCATGAGAAAACAAAAAGATAATTACTCGACACATTGGAAATAATATACAAAAAAACAGAGCCAACTAGAATGCTATTTGGCCCTAAACACTGTGACCCAAAATTAAGGAAATCTTTGACTATGTACAGACTCAGTGAGCATATTCTGGAATTCTGGAGCTGCTACCTTGACAACCACACGTCGATGCTGCCATTGCTAAAAGAATCACACAGACACAGAGACACAAACACACACATTTAGGCAGACACACGCACCTACACACACACACACACACACACACACACACACACACACACACACACACACACACACACACAAGAAAATCTGTTGGCATGCCTTCATTGTCTGCAATGATTGAATGCATATATATTTGAAGCCTTATCTGAAATTAATAATATCCCACACCAATTATGTACGAGCAGTTATACTGTTTTCATTATTTTTATCTAAAGGTGAAAGAACTAGTTCATTTCCTGCTCTTTAATTAAGTTCCCTTCTTTTTTTACACAAACATCCAGAGCAATGACCTATCAGCCCAATAAGCATATAGTCTGAAAGGAATTAAACACACACACACACACACACACACACACACACACACACACACACACACACACACACACACACACACACACACACACACACACACACACACACACACACACACACACACACACACACACACACACACACACACACACACAGCAGCAGTCTGTCGAGTCGAGGTGGCATTGATCTGTCACTTGAGAGCCTGTTCCTCTCAGCTTCATTATCATCAAAGCCATAACACGTCAGGCCTGCGAGACACACACACACAACCTGCGTCACAGACAGGCTCTTCATGGTAATATTCCCTACTCATGCCCATGTGGTGACCATATTGGTGCGGGACCTGGTTTGAAGTCCTATTAATGTAGCTATGGTAACCAACAGCAGCACACACACAGTTTCAAATCACACACTGAGTGGTCTGCTTCTCAGATCAGAGAAGCCATAACAGCTGGCCCAGGGCCAGTTTTAATGGTTAGTTTATAACAGAGATGGTTATCTGTCAGCTCTTCTGAAAGCTCTTCTCTCTTACAGTATAGTGTTTGATAGAAAAGCATGTGTGGGCTTCATTCAATGGAGAGGCCATCTAAAGAAAAGCATGTGTGGGTGAGATTACATTTTCACATGGAATAAATAGACTTTCTCAGGTGCTCTTATCCATCCATCCACCCCCCCCCCCCCCCCCCCACCCCATTCCCTCGCACTCCTTAACCTTGACCCCTTCTCTCCAGTCCCTCTCACTCCTTATCCTCCTCCCCTTCTCTCCATTCCCTCTCAGTCCTCAACCTACTCCCCTCCTTTCCTGCGACGTAAAAGCTATTCCCTGTGTATAGATGTAGGATCTTAATTTGAGCCAGTGTGCTATAGCAGGAAAGTAATTCTGCAGAAACAAGAAATGGGAATTATAATGAGTATTTTTATGGATGCATTTGTAAGGGTTGATACATTTTAAAGTGGAAATTACACACTTCACAAATCTTTAAACTTTTAATTTGACATTTCCTTTATTGCAAGAAAGTTCTCCTGCAACAGGGTGATCAAATTAAGACCGTATATCTGTAGTGCACTACATAGGGGAATAGGGTGCCATTTGGAATGTGACCTCCATCAGTACAGGAGATAAGAGGTCAGAGCAGTCAGATTAATCTAACCGACAGGAGAAGAGAACATGCTGTCAACACTCCTCTTTTGTCCCTCCTCTCATCTTCCCCTTCTTCTCTCCACCTCTCCTCCTACCCTCCTCCTCCACCACTTCTTCATGCCACCGTTCCTGTTCTCCATCCTCCTCTCCTCCTCCACTGGAGTAGTGGAAGGTGGAAGGTGGGGGCAGTGTGACTGACAGGTGAAGTACGAGCAGTCAATCAACAGAGACCGAGAGAAAGACAGGAGACGAGCAGAAAATAAGATAAATGGGAGGTGGGAAAATTATTATTTTCATAAGTTGCTGTTGGTGAATTCTGTAGATTATTATATATACAGTGCCTTGCGAAAGTATTCGGCCCCCTTGAACTTTGCGACCTTTTGCCATATTTCAGGCTTCAAACATAAAGATATAAAACTGTATTTTTTTGTGAAGAATCAACAACAAGTGGGACACAATCATGAAGTGGAACGACATTTATTGGATATTTCAAACTTTTTTAACAAATCAAAAACTGAAAAATTGGGCGTGCAAAATTATTCAGCCCCTTTACTTTCAGTGCCGCAAACTCTCTCCAGAAGTTCAGTGAGGATCTCTGAATGATCCAATGTTGACCTAAATGACTAATGATGATAAATACAATCCACCTGTGTGTAATCAAGTCTCCGTATAAATGCACCTGCACTGTGATAGTCTCAGAGGTCCATTAAAAGCGCAGAGAGCATCATGAAGAACAAGGAACACACCAGGCAGGTCCGAGATACTGCTGTGAAGAAGTTTAAAGCCGTATTTGGATACAAAAAGATTTCCCAAGCTTTAAACATCCCAAGGAGCACTGTGCAAGCGATAATATTGAAATGGAAGGAGTATCAGACCACTGCAAATCTACCAAGACCTGGCCGTCCCTCTAAACTTTCAGCTCATACAAGGAGAAGACTGATCAGAGATGCAGCCAAGAGGCCCATGATCACTCTGGATGAACTGCAGAGATCTACAGCTGAGGTGGGAGACTCTGTCCATAGGACAACAATCAGTCGTATATTGCACAAATCTGGCCTTTATGGAAGAGTGGCAAGAAGAAAGCCATTTCTTAAAGATATCCATGAAAAGTGTTGTTTAAAGTTTGCCACAAGCCACCTGGGAGACACACCAAACATGTGGAAGAAGGTGCTCTGGTCAGATGAAACCAAAATTGAACTTTTTGGCAACAATGCAAAACGTTATGTTTGGCGTAAAAGCAACACAGCTCATCACCCTGAACACACCATCTCCACTGTCAAACATGGTGGTGGCAGCATCATGGTTTGGGCCTGCTTTTCTTCAGCAGGGACAGGGAAGATGGTTAAAATTGATGGGAAGATGGATGGAGCCAAATACAGGACCATTCTGGAAGAAAACCTGATGGAGTCTGCAAAAGACCTGAGACTGGGACAGAGATTTGTCTTCCAACAAGACAATGATCCAACACAGAAAGCAAAATCTACAATGGAATGGTTCAAAAATAAACATATCCAGGTGTTAGAATGGCCAAGTCAAAGTCCAGACCTGAATCCAATCGAGAATCTGTGGAAAGAACTGAAAACTGCTGTTCACAAATGCTCTCCATCCAACCTCACTGAGCTCGAGCTGTTTTGCAAGGAGGAATGGGAAAAAAATTCAGTCTCTCGATGTGCAAAACTGATAGAGACATACCCCAAGCGACTTACAGCTGTAATCGCAGCAAAAGGTGGCGCTACAAAGTATTAACTTAAGGGGGCTGAATAATTTTGCACGCCCAATTTTTCAGTTTTTGATTTGTTAAAAAAGTTTGAAATATCCAATAAATGTCGTTCCACTTCATGATTGTGTCCCACTTGTTGTTGATTCTTCACAAAAAAATACAGTTTTATATCTTTATGTTTGAAGCCTGAAATATGGCAAAAGGTCGCAAAGTTCAAGGGGGCCGAATACTTTCGCAAGGCACTGTATAACATATACAGTACCCATCAAATGTTTGGACACACCTACTCATTCAAGGGTGTTTTCTTTATCTGTACTATTTTCTACATTGTAGAATAATAGTGAAGACATCACAACTATGAAATAACACAAAAACCATCAAGCGCTATTATGATACTTGCTCTCATGACGTCCGCCACAGGTAAGGAAGACCCAGAGTTACCTTGGCTGCAGAGGATAAATTCATTAGAGTTAACTGGCTCTCATGAGGTCCGCCACAGGTAAGGAAGACCCAGAGTTACCTTGGCTGCAGAGGATAAGTTCATCAGAGTTAACTGCACCTCAGATTGCAGCCCAAATAAATGCTTCAAGTAACAGACACATCTCAACATCAACTGTTCACAGGAGACTGCGTGAATCAGGCCTTCATGATCGAATTGCTGCAAAGAAAACACTACTAAAGGATATCAATAATAAGAAGAGACTTGCTTGGCCCAAGAAACATGAGCAATGGACATTAGACCGGTGGAGATCTGTCCTTTGGTCTGATGAGTCCAAATTTGAGATTTCTGGTTTCAACCGCTGTGTCTTTGTGAGACAGAGTAAGTGAACAGATGATCTCCGCATGTGTGGTTCCCACTGTGAAGCATGGAGGAGGAGGTGTGATGGTGCTTTGCTGGAGACACTGTTTGTGATATATTTAGAATTCAAGGCACACTTAACCAGCATGACTACCACTCCATTCTGCAGTGATACGCTATCCCATCTGGTTTGTGCTTAGTGAATTTATCATTTGTTTTTCAACAGGACAATGACACAAAATGCCTCCAGGCTGTGTATCGGCTATTTGACTAAGAAGGAGAGTGATGGAGTGCTGCATCAGATGACCTTGCCTCCACAATCACCCGATCTGGTTTGGGATGAGTTGGACCGCAGAGTGAAGGAAAAGCAGCCAACAAGAGCTCAGCATATGTGGGAACTCCCTCAAGAGTGTTGTAAAAGCATTCCAGGTGAAGCTGGTTGAGAAAATGCCAAGAGTGTGCAAAGCTGTCATCAAGGCAAAGGGTGGCTACTTTGAAGAATCTAAAATGTTAAATATATTTTGATTTGTTTAATGCTTTTTTGGTTACTACATGATTCCATATGTGTTATCTCATAGTTTTGATGTCTTCACTATTATTCTACAATGTAGAAAATAGTAAAAATATGAATGAGTAGGTGTGTTTAAACTTTTGACTGGTACTGTATATGTTTTTTTATGTGTTGAGTGTTGTCATACTGTACTGATGTTTAATGTATAACTTTATACTGAATGCTACTGTATTAGCAAGGGCTACACTACATAGGAGATAAAGTTCCATTTGGTACACAGATCCAGCTCTACTGTATTTGCCAGTTCTGCACTACATACAGTGCCTTGCAAAAGTATTCATCCCCCATGGCGTTTTTTCCTATTTTGTTGCATTACAACATGTAATTTAAATTTATTTTTATTTGGATTCCATGTAATGGACATACAAAATAGTTTAAATTGGTGATGAAATTAATG
Source organism: Oncorhynchus mykiss (assembly GCF_057628025.1). Taxonomy (NCBI): domain Eukaryota; kingdom Metazoa; phylum Chordata; class Actinopteri; order Salmoniformes; family Salmonidae; genus Oncorhynchus; species Oncorhynchus mykiss. Next base: position 23,249,489 of record NC_143039.1, read on the forward strand.
AAAAAAATAACCTATTTTAAAAAAACCTAAAAAAAAAAACTGAAAAGTGGTGCAAAGTGTTTTGCTATGAACCACCTAAATAAGATCTGGTGCAACCAATTACCTTCAGAAGTCACATAATTAGTTAAATAAAGTCTACCTGTGTGCAGGCTAAGTGTCACATGATCACAGTATATATACACCTGTTCTGAAAGGACCCAGAGTCTGCAACACCACTAAGCAAGGGGCACCACCAAGCAAGCGGCACCATGAAGACCAAGGAGGTCTCCAAACAGGTCAGGGACAAAGATGTGGAGAAGTACAGTTCAGGATTGGGTTCTAAAAAAATATCAGAAACTTTGAACATCCCACGGAGCACCATTAAATCCATTATTTAAAAAATGAAAGAGTATGGCACCACAACAAACCTGCCAAGAGAGGGCCGCCCACCAAAACTCACAGACCAGGCAAGGAGGGCATTAATCAGAGAGGCAACAAAGAGACCAAAGATAACCCTGAAGGTGCTGCAAAGCTCCACAGCAGAGATTGGAGTATCTGTCCATAGGACCACTTTAAGCCGTACACTCCACAGAGCTGGGCTTTACGGAAAAGTGTCCAGAAAAAAGCTATTGCATAAAGAAAACAATAAGAAAACACAAGAAAACTCCAAAAGGCATGTGGGAGACTCCCCAAACATATGGAAGAAGGTACTCTGGTCAGATGAGACTCAAATTGACAATCAAGGAAAATGTTGGCACAAACCCAACATCTCACATCACCCCGAGAACCTCATCCCCACAGTGAAGCATGGTGGTGACAGCATCATGCTGTGGGGATGTTTTTCATCGTCGGGGACTGGGAAACTGGTCAGAATTGAAGGAATGATGGCTAGCGCTAAATACAGGGAATTTCTTGAGGGAAACCTGTTTCAGTCTTCCAGAGATTTGAGACTGGGACGGAGGTTCACCTTCCAGCAGGACAATGACCCTAAGAATACTGCTAAAGCAACACTCGAGTGGTTTAAGGGGAACCATTTAAATGTCTTGGAATGGCCTAATCAAAGCCCTGGCCTCAATCCAATTGAGAATATGTGGTATGACTTAAAGATTGCTGTGCCAAGCTTATAAAGACATACCTCAAGACACTTACAGCTGTAATTGCTGCAAAAGGTGGCTCTACAAAGTATTGACTTTGGGGGGGTGAATAGTTGTGCACTCTCAAGTTTTCAGTTTTTGTCTTATTTCTTGTTTGTTTCACAATAAAAAATATTTTGCATCTTCAAAGTGGTAGGCATGTTGTGTAAATCAAATGATACAAACCCCCCAAAATATATTTTAATTCCAGGTTGTAAGGCAATAAAATAGGAAAAGTGCTAAGGGGGGGCACAGATCCAGCTCTACTGTATTAGCCAGGGCTGCACTACATAGTTCCATTTGGGACACAGATCCAGGTCTTTCTCAAAAAATAGATTATTTATCTCAAAGGACTGCTTTGTTAAATGAAGGTTAAGAAACCAAAGCTCTCTACAGACAAACACAGTACTGTATATAACTGTCTACCAGGTCCACTGGGAGTCTGAGGTTGATTTAATAAAGGTTCTAACAGTGGAGCTGGGAGACAGGGCTCTGATTAAGGACTGATGGATCTCTCCTGATGTATCTCTCTCTCTCTCACACACACACACACACACACACACACACACACACACACACACACACACACACACACACACACACACACACACACACACACACACACACACACACACACACACATGCACTCACACACATGCACACGCACTCACCACACACTCTCTCACACACTCTCTCTCACTCCAGCACACAGACACATGTCTGGTCTCTGAGGTGGGTGTCTATAATGACTGTGATGAATGAGGCTGTTTGACTGACAGATTGGGTGCAGAAGAGGTGGTGGTGGGGGAGGGGGGGGGGGGTCTTGGGACAGCACAAGTTGAACATACCTTGGACTGAATAGTGATTAACCAATCACAACCCACACATTTCCACCCGTCTGTTGCCAGGGACATTTGTTGGTTGCCATGGCAACCATCAAAACATCGTTGATGGGGAGATGGGGAGGAGGAGGGGAAGTGGGATTGATGAAGAAAGATAGACAGGCTACCTGACAGTGATTACATTGAATGAGAGAGTACTGGGTGATGATGTGCTGGGAGTGAGTGTTGAGATGGGTTGTGGGAGTGACTGACCGGATGTTTTTGTTGACGAGGATGTAAAATAACATATTTCTCTCTAAAGAATGAATAACACGTACGTGTTTTGCACATAGATTTTTCAGTCATTATAAATGCAGAGGAAATTAGTTTGCAGAGGAAAGACGTTTGAAGATGTACACATTTGTGTGTGGGTGTGTGACAGTGTGTGTGGCAATGTGTGTGGCAGTGTGTGTGCTTGCACTTGTGCTACCATTTTTAATTGGATGTGTAATCAAGATGACCTAATGTCACTATCTCCAGCATTAGGTAGGTGGCAGACACTACAGCAGCAGCTGTATCCCTGAGGCTGTTACTGTCTGCCAGACAGACACTACTCTGGAATCCCAATCACATCCAGGACCAGCACTATCAGCACAGACACTGTTTCTGTTTCTTCACCACTTCTGATGGATTGCTTAATTGACTGATTGATTTATTGATTGGTCGATTGATGGATTACAGTCCTCATTCATTGTCATGATCGTGGTCATCAGGTAAAGGTGGAACTCTCAACTGTCCTGGCTATAGAAGTGTGCCAGGGTGTGTGAGTGTATGTGCGTGAGTGTGTGTGTGTGTGGGTGAATGTGTGCGTGTCTGACAACATAACATCAATCCATCACCGGGGCAACGGCGCAGGGAGCCTGTTTTGATTCCAGACCAGACGAGTTCTGAAAGTGAGAGTCGTTGCCATGGCAACCGCACGCCACGCAGGCCCCGTTGGCAAGGAGATGGACGGGCGTGGATACCAATTCCAGCGAGCCATTGGTCAGAGAGGGACGGAGGAAGAGAGGGGTGGAGGGAGAAAGGAAGGGAGTGAGGGGAGAGGAGGAGGGAGAGGAAGTGAGGGGGACAAGGGGACGTGGCTCTGAGAGAACAGAAAGATCAATGAAGGACACAAGAAGCATCGCCTTGAGTCAGACAGAGAGAGAGAGAGGGAGAGAGAGAAAGGGTGAGTGCAGGATGAAGGAGGAGGAGGAGAAGAGGGAAATGAAGAGAGAAAGAAAAGGATGAGAGTGTAAAGGTAAGGGGGAAGTAGAAAGAGAGAAACAGACAGATAGAGGAGAAGGCAGAGAGGGCCCAGGGAGAGGCATACAACACTGTTGTTATCATGAGAGAAAGCCTGTCATTTTGGATTCAGGTAACGGATATGTCTTTACTCCCCTAAGACCCATAGCCAGACAAACTATGTGTGAGAGTCTACACGTGGGTTGTTTCCATTGTAACTGGGTCAAGGGTGCTATGAAGGAGTCACAGCCGGAGGGAATCCCTGGAAATGTGTTTCCGACCAGATAGAGAGGAAGAAAGAGAGGGAGGTGGATGGAAAGATGAGTGATGGAAAAAGAAAGAGAGGGAGAGACAGCTTGACTCACACAGAGAAAACAGGAGGAGATACACACCTCTTTTCGCCTTTCTGTCAGTGCCAGAGAAAGTAAGAGGAGGAGAGAATGGAGTGAAAGTGTGGGGGAAGGTGGTATACAGAGAAAGAGAGAGAGAATGGGGAGTGAAAATATGAGTGAAAAATGTATAGATAGACAGAGAGGGATAGAAAAGAATGGAAAGTGTGTGAGAGAGAAAGAAAGAAAGAAAGAAAGAAAGAAAGAAAAAAGAAAAAAGAAAAAGAAAGAGCGAAGTTTGAAGAGTGAGAGCTGACTAGGGTCTCTATTTGAGTAGTGTTTCACACCTGACTGCTGTAGGGGGGATTATAGGTCTGGCTTGGTTAGCCTCAGATATTGACTGACTTATTGATATGTGATAACAGAAGGTGACTAGGTGATACGTCACTTGGCAGTGGCAAATCAAATTTGATTTGTCACATGCGAAATGCTTGTGTTTCTGATTCCGACAATGCTGTTATATCTAACAAGTGATCTAACAATTCCCCAACAACTACCTAATACACACAAATCTAAAAGGGGTGAATGAGAATATGTACATATAAATATATGGATGAGCGATGGCCGAGCGGCATAGACAAGGCATAGACAAGCGGCATAGATGGTATAAAATACAGTATATACATATTTATTTTTTACCTTTATTTAACTAGGTCAGGCAAGTCAGTTAAGAACGAATTCTTATTTTCAATGACAGCCTAGGAACAGGGGCAGAACGACAGATTTGTACCTTGTCAGCTCGGTGATTTGAACTTGCAACCTTCCGGTTGCTAGTCCACCGCTCTAACCACTAGGCTACCCTGCCGCCCCATACATGAGTAATGTAAGATATGTAAAGTGGCATTATTTAAAGATAAATTGTTTAAAGTGACAAGTGATCCATTTGTCACAGTGGCCAGTGATTGGGTCTCCATGTAGGCAGCAGCCTCTCTGAGTTAGTGATGGCTGTTTAACAGTCTGATGCCCTTGAGATAGAAGCTGTTTATCAGTCTCTCGGTCCCAGCTTTGATGCACCTGTACTTACCTCACCTTATGGATGGTATCGGGGTGAACAGGCAGTGGCTCGGGTTGTTGTTGTCTTTGATGATCTTTCTTGCCTTACTGTGACATCAGGTGCTATAGGTGTCATGGAGGGCAGGTAGCTTGCCCCCGGTGATGCGTTGTGCAGACCGTATCACCCTTTGGAGAGCCTTGCGGTTGAGGGCGGAGCAGTTGCCGTACCAGGCTGTGATACAGCCCAACAGGATCCTCTCGATTGTGCATCTGTAAAAGTTAGTCAGGGTTTTGGGTGACAAAACAAATTTCTTCAGCCTCCTGAAGTTTAAGAGGTGCTGTTGCGCCTTCTTCACCACGCTGTCTGTGTGGGTGGACCATTTCAGTTTGTCGTTGATGTGTACGCCGAGGAACTGAAAACTTTCCACTTTCTCCAGTGCTGTACCTTCGATGTGGATAGGGGGCTGCTCCCTCTGCTGTTTCCTGAAGTCCACGATCATCTACTTTGTTTTGTTGATGTTGAGTGATAGGTTATTTTCCTGACACCACACTCGGATTGCCCTCACCTCCTCCCTGTAGGTTGTCTCGTTGTTGATGGTAATCAAGCTCACTACTGTTGTGTCATCTGCAAACTTGATGATTGAGTTGGAGGCGTGCACAGCCACGCAGTCATGGGTGAACAGGGAGTACAGGAGGGGGCTGAGCATGCACCCTTGTGGGGCCCCAGTGTTGAGGGTCAGTGAGGTAGAGATGTTGTTTCCTGCCTTCACCACCTGGAGGCGGCTCGTCAGAAAGTCCAGGACCGCACAGGGCGGGGTTGAGGCCCAGGGCCTCCAGCTTGATGATGAGCTTGGAGGGTACCATGGTGTTGAATGCTGAGCTGTAGTCAATGAACAGCATTCTTACATAGGTATTGCTCTTGTCCAGATGGGTCAAGGCAGTGTGCAGTGTGATGGCGATTTCATCGTCTGTGGACCTGTTAGGGCGGTATGCAAACTGAAATTAGTCTATGGTGGCCGATAAGGTGGAGGTGATATGATTCTTGACTAGTCTCTCAAAGCACTTCATGATAACAGAAGTGAGTGCTATGGGGTGGTAGTCATTAGTTCAGTTATCTTTGCCTTCTTGGGTACAGGAACAATGGTGGCCATCTTGAAGCATGTGGGGACAGCAGACTGGGATAGGGAGCATAAACACACCAGCCAGCTGGTCTGCGCATGCTCTGAGGACGTGGCTAGGGATGGCGTCTGGGCCAGCAGCCTTGCGAGGGTTAACGGATTTAAATGTTTTACCCAAGTCGGCCACGGAAAAGGAGAGGGGGAGGTGCAGTTCTTGTTAGCAGGCCACGACAGTGTTATCCTCAAAGTGGGCAAAGAAGGTGTTTAGTTTATCTGGAAGCGTGACGTCGGTGTCCGTGACGTGGCTGGTTTTCTTTTTGTAGTCCGTGATTTCCTGTTGACCCTGCCACATACGTCTCGTGTCTGAGCCATTGAATTGCAACTCCACTTTGTCCCTGTTCCTGCATTTCGCTTATTTAATTGCCTTGTGGAGGGAATAACTACACTGTCTATATTCCCAAACCTCTTTCCATGGTTGAATGCGGTGGTTCGCTCTTTCAGTTTTGAATGAATGCCGCCACCCATCCACGGTTTTTGGTTAGGGTAGGTTTTAATAGTCACAGTGGGTACAACATCTCCAGTGCACTTCCTTATAAATTTACTCACATAGTCAGCGTATAGGTTGATGTTATTCTCTGAGGCTGACTGGAACATGTCAAATCAAATCAAATTTATTTATATAGCCCTTCGTACATCAGCTGATATCTCAAAGTGCTGTATAGAAACCCAGCCTAAAACCCCAAACAGCAAGCAATGCAGGTGTAGAAGCACGGTGGCTAGGAAAAACTCCCTAGAAAGTCCAAAACCTAGGAAGAAACCTAGAGAGGAACCAGGCTATGTGGGGTGGCCAGTCCTCTTCTGGCTGTGCCGGGTGGAGATTATAACAGAACAAGGCCAAGATGTTCAAATGTTCATAAATGACCAGCATGGTCGAATAATAATAAGGCAGAACAAGAAAGAGAGAAGGAGAGAATTAGAGAACGCACACTTAGATTCACACAGGACACCGAATGGGACAGGAGAAGTACTCCAGATATAACAAACTGACCCCAGCCCCCCGACACATAAACTACTGCAGCATAAATACTGGAGGCTGAGACAGGAGGGGTCATATCGCAGTCCGGGTGATCAAAACAATCTTGAAGCATGGATTCTGATTGGTCAGCGTTGAACAGTTCTAGTCACTGGTACATCCTGTTTGAGTTTCTGCCTATAAGACGGTAGGAGCAAGATGGCGTCGTGGTCGGATTTGCCGAAGGGAGGGTGGGGGAGGGCTTTGTATGCATCGCGGAAGTTAGAGTAGCAGTGGTCAAGTGTATTATCCCCGCGCGTAGTGCTATCAATATGCTGATAGAATTTAGGTAGCCTTGTTCTCAAATTTGCTTTGTTAAAATCCCCAGCTACAATAAATGCAGCCTCAGGATATATGGTTTCCAGTTTACATAGAGTCCAGTGAAGTTCCTTTAGGGCCATCTTGGTGTCTGCTTGAGGGGGAATGTACACAGCTGTGATGATAACTGACGAGAATTTTGCATTTGATTGTGAGGAATTCTAGGTCGGGTGAGCAGAAGGTCTTGTTCCTGTATGTTGTTATGATTACACCATGAGCCGTTAATCATGAAGCATACACCCCCGCCCTTCCTCTTTCCAGAGAGGTTTTTATCTCTGTCAGCACGATGCATGTAACCGATTCTGACAACATATCCCGAGAGAACCATGTTTCCGTGAAACAAAGAATGTTACAATCTCTGATGTTTCTCTGGAAGGCAACCCTTGCTCGAATTTCATCTACCTTGTAGTCAAGAGACTGGACATTGGCGAGTAGTATACGCAGGAGCGGTTGGCGATGTGCACGTCTACGGAGCCTGACCAGGAGGCCGCTCTGTCTGCCCCTTCATCGGCTCCGTTGTCTTGGGTCGTCTTCTGGGATTAGATCCATTGTCCTGGGTGATTCGTATTCCTGGTTGTAATGTTGGTAAGCTGACGTCGCTCTTATATCTAATAGTTATACATTTCATCCTACATGGTCTTTATCAGAATGCCCAGAAGCCTAGGTCAGAATGCCCAGAGGCCTAGGTCAGAATGCCCAGAGGCCTAGGTCAGAATGCCCAGAGGCCCAGGTCAGAATGCCCAGAGGCCCAGGTCAGAATGCCCAGAGGCCCAGGTCAGAATGCCCAGAGGCCCAGGTCAGAATGCCCAGAGGCCCAGGTCAGAATGCCCAGAGGCCAAGGTCAGAATGCCCAGAGGCCTAGGTCAGAATGCCCAGAGGCCTAGGTCAGAATGCCCAGAGGCCTAAGTCAGAATGCCCAGAGGCCCAGGTCAGAATGCCCAGAGGCCCAGGTCAGAATGCCCAGAGGCCCAGCTTCCCACATACAACATTAATAAATCACATTGAGACTTTAAGAAAACTGTTAAATACCTCGAGGCAGTTAACTGCGGGCCAAAGGGCAGTATAGTTCCACTGGTAGACTGACACCTTTATAAGACTGTTCTAACCATAAGTCAGCGCCAGGCTCTGTAAATCTATGGTCTTTATGACCGGCCATAAACAGATCTGAATCAATGTTAATATTCAGCAAAGAGAGAGTGACAGACTCATTCCGGCCTTAAGGAGAAATTCACTTTATTATGTTCAATGGAAAGCTGTCAAGTTTTGAAGACATTGTTGATGAGGAGGTGAAATAACAAATATTTTTCTATTGGCTGATAATGATTTTCCCTTATGTGTACTTTGATCTGTGTAGGTGAAGGCCTAGGAATATTCTATTCAATATAGGCCCAGACTGTTCTCATACCATTGAAAATAGAGCTACTGCTGTAGTCTATTGTTTCCCTACTCCAGTCCTCCAGCACCCCAACAGTACACATTTTTGTTGTGGCCTTGGACCAGAACACCTGATTCAACTTGCCCTCAATGAGTTTGTCAGGGAGTACAAACAAAAGTGTTCTTTGGGGGTACAGAAGGACTAGAGTAGGAAACACTGCTGTAGTCAATCCTAAACCTTCCCCTTAATGTAAAATCCTTTACGATTCCCTTTAAACAGCTCAATTCCCATCTTTTCAGCACTTTGAAAGCTTCTGGATTCATCTACAGATGAGGACGGCGACTGCGACTCCCTTACAGCTAAACTATACAGAGAGAAATTATGATTTTACCAGTTAGGTTAAAGCCACTGGAATAGAGAGGAAGGCTCTCAATAACTCCCCCTAATATCACACCACGTAGGTGATGAAGATGAGCTGGGTCAGTACTGCAATCCGTCTGTTGTTGTGTACATCCATACAGTGGATTAGGAGAAATATGCAAGAGCAGATTGACACCATCTAATTGGATACAATTTGGGGGTGGACTATACCTTTAACGTATCCCTCACAGACTACAGAAGTGAAATGGTGGTTTCTTTCCACCATATTTCTTTGACCCAATGCTACACTGGTTGCTCACAATGTAAATAGTTTTACAATTTATGTCTGTTAATGAAAGCGCTCAAGAAATGTAATTAATCATTATTAATATTATTATTGTTATTATTATACTATTAGGTCATTGAGAAAGGAAGGAAGGAAGGAAGGAAGGAAGGAAGGAAGGAAGGAAGGGAAAGAGGAGGGATGGCAGGAAAAAGGCTGAGGAAGATGGAGAGAGAAGAGATGAGGAAGAAGCTGGGGGATGGAAGGAGAGAGGGAAGAAAGGAAGGGAGTTAGATAGGAATGATGCATTATTCAACGTTTTCAGCCGTGGAGTTTGGGCCTTGATTGTTGAGAAACAAACCCTTAGGGAACCCATGGATTTCGTATCTAAATGCAGAAAAGTCCTGAAATACTAATAACCACAGAACTCTCTGCAAACGACGGGGGTAAACCTGCTCCTCTATATCCTGCATGAATCATTAATTCAGCTGTGATGTTTATAATTGGTCTGAGAGAAGAGGAAGATAAAAAAACAGCTTTTGATGCCTTTTGCTTTGAGCAAACTGTTTATATGTTTGAATTAAAAGAGGAATTCATTCAAATCAATGACAATCGTTTTACCTCAGATAATCTCAGAGAAACAGAACCTACACATTTCTAACAATTAAAATCAACAATGTGAATAAAATAAGCTAATACTATTGTGAATTAGATTCAATTATCTTGAGTCTTGAGGCTATTCCCAATTAAAACCGCATCAGTTCACCCAATCAAGAGCAGAGGCTACAGAATAATCCGCTGGATGCCGGTCATATCTGGTCTATTCTATTTGCCACAGCCCATGTTCATTTGGACATAATGTTCCACACTGTGCCCCTTGACATAGTCACCGTTCACACTGTCACAGAGAGAGAGAGACAGAGAGAGAAAGATAGGAAAGTGCACTGCCAGAACGTCACAAAGAAAAGATGCAGCTGAGAGTAGACTCAATCACAAAAGTGTTTTCAATCAGAATTTTTTTAGATATATATTTTTTTATTTTCACTCTCCAGGGATGGACTTGGTGACCTTCACAATAATCACTAAATGGACCTGTCTGTCCATTTGATTGTGTGTGTGTGTGTGTGTGTGTGTGTGTGTGTGTGTGTGTGTATGTGTGTGTGTGTGTGTGTGTGTGTGTGTGTGTATGTGTGTGTGTGTGTGTGTGTGTGTGTGTGTGTGTGTGCGCGTGCGTGTGTGTGTGTGTGTGAACACGTGGTCATGTTTAACTATTCGTGTGGGAACCAGAAGTGCCCACAAGAATAGTAAACAAACAAAAATTTGACCAACTGGGGACATTTTGTTAGTCCCCACGAGGTCAAATGCTCTTTCTAGGGGGTTTAGGGTTAGAATTAGTGTTGGAATTATGTTAAGGGTTAGGGTTAGGAACTAGGGTTAGTTTTAGGGTTATGGTAAAGGTTAGGTTTTTTGGTTAAGGTTAGGGTTAGGGAAAATAGGATTTTGAATGGGCCTGAGTTTTGTGTCCCCACAAGGTTAGTTATACAAGACTGTGTGTGTGTGTGCGTGCTTGCGTCTGTGCGTGTGTGAGTGCTCCTGACTCTGCAGAGAATGTAAGTGACTGGAATGTGTACAACAGGCTGTCTAGACGAGATGACAGACTGCACACAGCGTTCACGTTCTGCCTCTATCTCTGAAGGCCAGACAGGTGAACTTGACAGAGCATCAAACGATACTAAAGGAGACCAGAAAAGTCACATCGTCAAACTGAACAACCAACACACACACAGTCACACACACACAGTCATACACACCGGGGTCCCCGTGGAAGACACAGAGGGAAAATGTCACATCACATAGCATCTACTGATGTTGTGCAGCATGGGTCCTGGAGATACTGTATCATCAGGAAATGGAACAAAATATCACCATACAGGAAATGTCACCTGAACACAAACAGAAACAGATTGTGGAGCTACAGGTTTTCTATCAAACGGGGGAAATGGATGTGTGTGTGTGTGTGTGTGTGTGTGTGTGTGTGTGTGTGTGTGTGTGTGTGTGTGTGTGTGTGTGTGTGTGTGTGTGTGTGTGTGTGTGTGTGTGTGTGTGTGTGTAGCTACAGGTTTTCTATCAAGCAGGGGAAATGTGTGTGTGTGTAGCTACAGGTTTTCTATCAAGCAGGGGAAATGTCACAGCTGTTCTGTGTGTGTTGGCGTTTTTCTTAAATCGCACAGCAAAGCCTTGTGTTAACTGGAGTGTAATTTCGCTGAAAGCCAAATGTGAGTGTGTGTGTGTGTGTGTGTGTGTGTGTGTGTGTGTGTGTGTGTGTGTGTGTGTGTGTGTGTGTGTGTGTGTGTGTGTGTGTGTGTGTGTGTGTGTGTGTGTGTGTGCGTGTGTGTGTGTGTGTGTGTGCGTGTGTGTGTGTGTGCATGCGCATGTGTTTGTGTAACCTAAATCCCAATCAACCATCTACGGATCACATAGATGACTAACACTCTGTATAAAAGTAGATTACATCTGTGTGTGGCATACCAAGTGCATGAAGACAAAACACACACACACACTCAGGAGCAATGCATGGGCGTGGCCCCCTTCTCTGACTCGAAATGTAAAGCTCAGACATGGAAGATTAGAGCAGACAAAACAAAATTAGCGACAACAATCTCAGCGTGTCACAATACTTCACAACACACACTCACACACAGGTGTTAGCCTGGGAGGAGTACGGATGGAATAGGCAGTCCTTCGTTGAACATTCCAGCAGGTTCTTCTTGATGTCATGTAACCAAATAATATGACAATGATAAAAGCCAAAGTAATACATTTCTGTTGGGGTCACTGTTAGATTGTGGTCACTTGAAATCCTGAAATACATACAAAACCATTCCAGAGTGAAGCCTTTAAATCAAAGATGCCTTTTGACAACGGCTGTGTATGATGAAATGCATTCCTTAAGATCCAATCCTAAAAGTTGACCGCACTTTTTAAACGGTCGAAACAACGGAGAATGTCAATTCAAAAATGTAGCACCGCCTTCAAAAGACAAGTCAAGACATTGTAGAACTGTTGAGTAATTATTTGGAAAGTGTTTTCTACTGGGAACAATGTGCTTATGTTCCTAACTCTCCAACAGAGAGTAATGGGTTTATGTCCTGCTGGTTTGTAGAGAACGTGGTATGCTTTGCCATTAGTCTGAAAGGCTTTTTGTGAGCATTTTAAGTGTCTCAGATGCATCAGAGTGGAAGGGCAGCCACAACACCCACAGGTTGTTTCAGTTTAGACTGAAGGCTAATTCACTTTGCCGAGGAAATCGCTGTAAATTACAAACATAAACAAGAGAGTTATTCCATCCACCTGCCATATTCCATATGCATGACAAAGCAGAAATACCTATATATTTTTAAATGGTCAAAAGTTAAATAGAAGGCGCAGTGGTTAAGGGTGCTGTACTGCAGCGCCAGCTGTGCCATCAGAGTCCCTGGGTTCGCGCCCAGGCTCTGTCGTAACCGGCTGCGACTGGGAGGCCCGTGGGGCGACGCACAATTGGCCTTGCGTCATCCGGGTTAGCGAGGGCTTGGTCGGTAGGGATGTCCTTGTCTCATCGCGCACCAGCGACTCCTGTGGTGGGCCGGGTGCAGTGCGGCCAAGGTTGCCAGGTGCACAGTGTAGCCTCTGACACATTGGTGCGGCTGGCTTCCGGGTTGGATGCGCGCTGTGTTAAGAAGCAGTATGGCTGGCTGGGTTGTGTATCGGAGGACGCATGACTTTCAACCTTTGTTTCTCCCGAGCCCGTACGGGAGTTGTAGCAATGAGACAAGATAGTAGCTACTATCTTGGATACCACGAAATTGGGGAGAAAAAGGGGTAAAATTCACAAAAAATAAAATAAAAAAAGTTAAATAGAAAATGTACTTTCACAATTAAATAATGTTATTAAATTAACTCTTTAAATGAAGTAAAATCTTGTTAGGGAAGGCTAAGAACTGGCTTCCTCACCAAGGCTTCATGGCTACTGCAGTGATGGTAGTGAATACTGTATGTTTCTGCCATTTTGAACTAATGGGTTGGAGGAAGTATGGACTCCATCATAAAAGCTCAAAGGCATCCATTCTGAGACAGATTCATCTCTCTCTCTCTCTCTCTCTCTCTCTCTCATTTATAGCTTCCAGACCTCAGGCAGTTCTCCCTGTGGTGCTACAACTGGCAGCACAGCCCAGAGGATACGGTGCGTGCGTATGTGATGTGACCCAGCCTCTTCGTGGGGTCTTGACTACCTAGCCATCCACAGAAAAAGCCTGTATAGTAACACCACAAGGAAAACCACACAGCAAAAGCTCACAGTTTCTTCATCCCCTAGAGCGGGTAGTCAACAGTCATAGGAAGCCAAGAAACATGCTGTCTTATCAGGGCAGGGTATTCTCCAGGCCTTGAGTGAGGCTGATGCCTTTCAGGTTTCCACCCAACCATTTCATGCGGATTAATTACCTGACACATAAAAAAAGTTGCGACAGGACTTATAGAAACAGGACATTTCTGTATAATTTCATAAATGTCGACAGACAATTTGCTCGTTGGACATGGTGGGATCTTTTTTTGTCTGTCAAATGAAATATGGGAGAAATGGCGGTAGAAATGCCTTTATGCACAAATATTCATGCAATAACCATCATATGGAAGAAAACTTTGAGTCACACGACGATATGGGCGAACCACCACGACATGGAAAAGCATCAGAAGTTTATAGCAGATGAAATAGTCCGTCTGATGGAAACACATTGATCAATGCAGATTTTAGAATATTCGCATGAAAATCTGTCGCTACTTGGATGGAAACCTAGCTACTATGACTAGCGTAACAGGAGGGGATGTACATAGAATTAGGAATTTAATAAGGTCTCTATGGGGCCGTGAGCTCATTGTAAATGGACAGTCAGCATTCCTGTCTCCTAGCCACTGCCCTCTAACCATGGCCTCCATCTGAACCTGTGGTAAGCTCCACTCAGAAACAGAACTCTTCAAAACCAGTCCTGGAGAGATACAGGGTGTGCAGGCTTTTGTACAAGCCCAGCATTGGCGTACCAGATTGCTCCAATTAAGGGCTTGAGAAGCCCCAGACACATTTCAGCTGAAGGTAAGCTCTCTGTTCATCATCCAGAACAAGCACATTACTGTCAGCGGTCTAATTAACATAATTGACACGCGAGGAAATGCAAATGGTTTGTACAATATTTGCACATTATTATTTTTTTAATTCTTCAAGCTCTGTCAAGTTGGTTGGTTGTCAAGTGAATTTCTTTGCCACATTTCTAGCAGTTTTACTTTAGTGCCGTATTGCAAACAGGATGCATGTTTTGGAATATTTGTATTCTGTACAGGCTTCCTTCTTTTCACTCTGTCAATTAGGTTAGTATTGTGGAGTAACTACAATGTTGTTGATCCATCCTCAGTTTTCTCCTTTCACAGCCATTAAACTCAGTAACTGTTTTAAAGTCACCATTGGCCTGTGAAATCCCTGAGCTGTTTCCATCCTCTCCGGCAACTTTAGGAAACGTTAGGAAGGACACCTGTATCTTTGAAGTGACTAATTAACAACTTCACAATGCTCAAAGGGATGTCAATGTCAGCTTTTTTTTTGTACTTTTTTTTTTTTACCAAGAAGTGCCCTTCTTTGCGAGGCATTGGAAAACCTTCCTGGTTTTTGTGGTTGAATCTGTTAGAAATTCCCTGTTCAACTGCGTTAAGCCCATTTTTACTCCTGAACTTATTTAGGCTTGCCAAAACAAAGGGGTTGAATACTTATTGACTCAAGACATTTCAGCTTTCCATTTTTTTATTTCGTTTTTAAACATGAAAAACATCATTCCACTTTGACATTATGGGGTACTGTGTGTAGGCCAGTTTTACTCAGGCTGTAACACACTAACATGTGGAAAAAGTAAAGGGGTGTGAATACTTTCTGAAGGCACTGTAGATGATCTAATGAGACAGAGGAGGAGAGAGGGAGAGAGAAAGAGGGAGTGGGAGAGAGGGAGCGGGAGGGAGAGAGGGAGAGGGAGAGGGAGAGAGGGGGATGAGGGGTTGCAGACTATATTTGAGCTAGGACCTGAAACTATAATGAATTACAACCAATATTAACTCTCATATTTGACACAAAAAGCATAAAACCAAATACAAGGAGAGTGGGTATCTATTTGAATCAGTGTTGTGTATGTTGTGGTTGTGCTGTCTTCGTTGCTGAGGATTTGCACTTTACAGAAAGGGTTTGCATATAGAGGGTTTGCATATAGAGGGTTGGTATATAGAGGGTTGGTGTTACAGTTTTCTTCCGCTGAAGGAGAGGAGGACCAAAATGCGGCGTGGTTATTTAGATTCATGTTTAATGACGAAAAAACACGAACAATACAAAAACAATAAACGTACCGCGAAAACAGAAACAGCCTATACTGGTGCAAAACAAACACAGAGACAGGAACAATCACCCACGAAACACTCAAAGAATATGGCTGCCTAAATATGGTTCCCAATCAGAGACAACGATAAACACCTGCCTCTGATTGAGAACCACTCCAGACAGCCATAGACTATACTAGAAAACCCCACTAAGCCACAATCCCAATACCTACAAAAACCCCAAGACAAAACACACCACATAATAAACCCATGTCACACCCTGGCCTGACCAAAATAATAAAGAAAACACAAAATACTAAGACCAGGGCGTGACAGTTGGTATATAGTGGGTTGGTATATAGAGGGTTGGTATATAGAGGGTTGGTATATAGAGGGTTTGCAGAGGGCTTTTTACCTCCTGCCATCTGATAATGTGTTCCCAATACAAACCTTTTAGTGTGGAAAAAGCATTGAGGCTGGAGAAAAAAAATTCCCATCAATGCAGTTAATGAATTCAAACGTGATGCTACGTAGTTAATGAGGCAGCTAATATTCTCTGAACATATGAGCATTCGGAAAGTATTCAGATCCCTTGACTTTTTCCACATTTTGTTACGTTACAGCCTTATTCTAAAATTAATTTAATTGTTTTTTTCCCCTCATCAATCTGCAAACAATACCCCACAATGACAAAGCAAAAATAGGTTTTGAGACATTTTTGCAAAAAAAAAAAAAAAGAAAAAGAGCACATTTACATAAATATTCAGACCCTTTACTCAGTACTTTGTTGAAGCACCTTTGATAGCGATTACAGCCTCAAGTCTTCTTGGGTATGACGCTACAAGCTTGGAACACCTGTATCTGGGGAGTTTCTCCCATTCTTCTCTGCAGATCCTCTCAAGCTCTGTCAGGTTGGATGGAGAGTGTTGCTGCACAGCTATTTTCAGGTCTCCAGAGATGTTTGATCAGGTTTAAGTCCAGGCTCTGGCTGGACATCTCAAGGACATTCAGAGACTTGTCCCGTAGCCACTCCTGCGTTGTCTTGGCTGTGTGCTTGGGGTCGTTGTCCTGTTGGAAGGTGAACCTTCGTTCCAATCAGAGGTCCTGAGTGCTCTGGAGCAGTTTTTCATCAAGGATCTCTCCATACTTTGCTCTGTAAGCTTTCCCTCGGTCCTGACTAGTCTTCCAGTCCCTGCCACTGAAAAACATCCCCACAGCATAATGCTGCTAACACCATGCTTCACCGTAGGGATGGTGCCAGGTTTCCTCCAGACGTGACGCTTGTCATTCAGTCCAAAGAGTTCAATCTTGGATCATCAGACCAGATAATCTTGTTTCTCATGGTCTGAGAGTCTTCAGGTGCCTTTTGGCAAACTCCAAGAGGGCTGTCATTTACCTTTTACTGAGGAGTGGCTTCCGTCTGGACACTCTACCATCAAGGCCTAATTGGTGAAGTGCTGCAGAGATGGTTTTCCTTCTGGAATTTTCCCCCATCTCCACAGATGAAGTATTTTTGTGTTTGGAAAAAATTCTAAAAACCCGTTTTCGATCTGTGATTATGGGGTATTGTGTGTACATTTGTATTTCATCCGTTTTTGAATAAGGCTGTAATGTAACAAAATGTGGAAAAAGTCAAGGGGTCTGAGTACTTTCCGAATGCACTGTAAATAGATAGAAACATAAATAGATAGGTTGAGAGAGAGAAGGGGGAGTAAAAGAGAGAAAGAGAGAGAGAGTGAGTGAGTGAGTGAGTGTGTGAGAGACAGAGAGAGAGAGAGAGAGAGAGAGAGAGAGAGAGAGAGAGAGAGAGAGACAGAGAGAGAGAGATGGGGGTGAGTCTCTTTCTTAATAGGTTTCCTTCAAACACACCTGCTGCCAGAAATACCATTTAATGTCAGCCGTCCGTATCAGACACACACACTGGTCCCTGTCCCATGAGCCTCCAGGGTAAGTTCAAGGTCGTCTTGCCAGGCTGATGCCATGGTCTGTGACTCAGACCAGAGTGGGTGGCTGAAGAGGCTGCCAGTAGAAGATGCACCCAGGCACAGGTCTGGACAACTCAATATTAGGAAGGCGTTCTTAAAGCTGCAATATGTAACTTTTTGTGTTATAGATCTGTCATTGTAAGCAAGTCTAAGAAGCGGTGTATCTGTTCTATGTGCACTATTTATATGCTTCCCATTCTTAAGTTTTGTGTTTGTGTCTTTTATGTTTTTATACACCAGCTTCAAATAGCTGAAAATACTATAATCATGTTATGGGAAAGATATTTCACAGCGTTTTTGGTGTTACAATGATTATCTACACTATTCTTGCTTGTTTTTTCACACAAACTGAAATTAGGCTAACTATTCAAATTTTAGCAACAAAGAAATGCCGGAGCGATTTCTGCATAGTGCATCTTTAATATTTTGTATACTTAGTGTACGTCATAATAATGTTAAAATACAATGGTATTAGATTTTGTCCATTTTGATATCAACAAGGGTTTTTGGTTGAAAACAATAATGGCCAAAGGCAAGCCAAACTCTGTCGATAACTCTGTAGTCACCCAGCCCTACTGGACTGGTAGCACCACTGCACACAGGGAAATAACTATTCATCTCAATTAGCCCGTTGGACAGTGCTCAGCTACGACTGAGTGGCTACTGGGCTGAGTACACCATCAAGTCAGAGATAGAAAATAAACACACACACATCTTGGCATGAGCACACTGTTGCATATGTAATATGATGGATGTGGCTGAATCAAGAGTGCACGTGCCTGTTAATATCATATCATCTGCAATTCTAATCTAATCTAGGATACTCACTGATATTAAAACCATTCATTTAATTGGCAAAGGGACTTGGTGTGTGAGTGCTGCTTCATTTCTTCATTCATGTTCTACTCCTTTCTATCCATCCTGTCCATCGTCGCAGCTGTGTCTGTCTCACCAATGCAGTCCCACAATCATTGGTGTGCTTGCTCCTTAATTGGCAATTTCTCCAAGTGCCACACACCCAGTTGGGGGCCAACTATAAATAAACCTAGCGATTGCTCTCGGAGAATAAACAGGTTTCCCCCCCTTCACACACCCGTCTGACAGCAGCGTGTCGAATGAATGAACCGGAAGGGCGTGCAGGCAGAGAGAAAACGCTCTCTCCCTAAAACATGGGCTTGTCTTTACATCTCTTCCCATTTACTCTGAATGCCCACCGTGGCCTCTCTGCGTAGCTCAGGTGGAATAACTCAGCCCATATTTGCTCTGATGAAAAGTGGTTTGCTCCTCTGATTCAAATGTCCGTTGTCATTAAAGCAAATTGCCACTGAAGCGTCAGTCTGTTGTGTTATTCTCTGTGATGTCTCTTCTCATTTCAGAGACACAATACCCATTACGCTATTACAGTATATAGTTGGCTCAATAACCCCAGTGACTGGACCACTGATCTGACATGACAACCTATTCCGAGGTTCTTCCAGTATATCTGAGAATCAATAGATCAACGATGCTGTAAATTAGCCTAACCTAGAAGCATTATACTACAACGCTCCTGACTGTGGGTGATTCAGTGGTCAGCGTGTCACTGTTTTGTGTCTGTTCCCTGTAGAAACCATTGGAGGAATGAAATGGGAAAGTCACATCAAAACCGCTTAGCCTCAGATGAATATCTTCAGGAAATATGCATCAACTTACACTGCAAGGCATGTGTTGCCACATAGACAATGTTGACAACCACCACAAACAAATTGGGATGCCTTATGCAGATACGAGAGATGTAAGATAAGAAAAACATTATTGTCCCTCAGGGGACACAGCTGTAAACACCCTATATGGCCATGTTTTGATGTCATACTTGATTCTTATTTAATATGTGCAAATATTCATCTCTAATAAAACCCTCAATGGTGTCATAACCTTTTCTCAGTCTGCTGCATCCAATGATAGCAGTGTCTAATGTGAATTAATGACTGACAACATTAGCAGTGATGCATTATCAATCATCGCAGACCTTAGAACACAGAGACAGGAGCAGGTTTCAAAACACGTCTTCAAACCCACTGAGGATTATTATATTAGAAAGAAAGCCATTGTCACTTTTTTTACACAATCATTTTTTTAAGCTACATCAGAATTCAAGACCTGGTCCCATGTCCACAAAGCAATTCAGAGTAGCAGTGCTGATCTAGGACCTGTCCATATATTTAAATTATGATCTAAAAGACCAAACGGATCCTAGATCAGCACTCTGAGACACTTTGTAGCTATAGGCCCAGAACATTAAAATGGCTATCCTTATTGGTAGAGTCAATCATAGATATAGAATTACTGGCAACTGATGTCTATAAGGTCTCTCCTAAGTGAAGTATAAGAGACATTCATCAATATAAAACATCCGATTCAATAACTGGATCCAAGCCAGATGAGCAGATGGCAGAGGGATTCCCTGGTCTAGATGACAGTACAGGTTTGGTTCTGCAGGACCACAGGGATCCATCATATCTGTGATGCGCTCGCCAGCCCTGATGTTCCGTCCTCATTACGGCTGGATTCCAGAAATAAGGGGTCTAGTAATCACCATGCCAACAGCTTTATTACATCACTCTTCACAAAGGGGGGGGGGGGACAAAAAGTATATTGAAAAAAAAAGAAACATTCCAAGAGAAGCCTTTGGAAACAGATGAGCTGGGATGAAAGGAAACAAGGCCCCAGATGGCTTCCTCTGTTCTAGTGGGAAGGGGTCTAGACTGGGTTAACGGTATTTGTGTATTAATGCTGCCCCCTATAGGAACCATTATGACATTGCAACAACCCCAACTACACCAGACAAGGCACTACACAAACACTCTTTCTGCTGGTATTGTTATAAAAAGGAATGACAGAAATTGTTTTAAGACGAAAGACGGCAACTTTATTTCACATTATCCAAGATGGGAGACAAGAGGGTAAAAAATGAACATGCATGTCTGATAAGTATGATCTATCAGAAAATAAAAAGGCCCCCAAAAAAGCATGTATGTGGGGGACAGTGAAATCTGAAGGATGGCCCTATTGAAAGTCACGGTAGTCTCCTGAGAGATGGTAAGAGTCAGTCAGTGTGATCAGAAAGGCTTTATGTATGTTTAGAGGTGGGTTTGGGTTTTGTGATATGATGGTTATTATGTTCAGGTGTGGATGCGTTCAGAAGGGCCTCCCCATGCCCATGCGTGGGTTAAGTGGGGGGGCTCTGTTGGGTGGTGTGATGGCTATGTCCAGGTAGTCTCCTATCTGGAAGCGCTGCGACTGTAGCGTCATGGAGTCATTTTCCCCCTTCCTGCCTGACACAGTGTTGCCGATGTCTTTCACTCTGTAACCATAGAGACCGTGGGTGAGACAACAGTACTTTCATAATGACATCATCCAATCAAACAACTGAGGCCATGTTTAAATACTTTTAAAAAGGCAAACAGACGATTTACCTAATCCACTGACCACCAAGCTGTTGATTTAAGGTAGTCAGCAATGCACAAAGCAAACAGCAATGTCAGGCCGACTTCCGCAACAACTACAGAGCATTCAGAATGTATTCAGACTCCTTGACATTCTCAAAAATGTTTATATGTTACAGCCTTATTCTAAAATGTATTAAATTAATTGTTTTCAATCAACACACAAAACCCCATAATGACAAAGCGAAAACAAGTTGTTTTTTAAAAAGATTTTTGCTATTTTTTTAAAACATTTTTTTTTAAATCCCCTATTTACATAAGTATTCAGATCATTTGCTATGAGCCTTGAAATTGAGCTCAGGTGCATCCTGTTCCTATTGATCATCCTTGAGATTTTACAACTTGATTGGCGTCCACCTGTGGTAAAATCAATTGATTGCACATGATTTGGAAAGGCACACCTGTCTATATAAAAATGTCCCACAGTTGACAGTGCATGTCAGAGCAAAAACCAAACCAGCTCGAAAGGAATTGTCCGTAGAGCTCCGAGACAGGATTGTGTCGAGGCACAGATCTGGGGAAGGGTATCAAACATTTCTGCAGCATTGAAGATAGCCAAGAACACAGTGGCCTCCATCATTATTAAATGAAATAAGTTTGGAACCACCAAGACTCTTCCTTGAGCTGGCCTCCCGGTCAAACAGAGAAATTGGGGGAGAAGGGCCTTGGTTAGGGAGGTGACCAAGAACCCGATGGTCACCGACAGAGCTCCAGAGTTCCTCTGTGGAGATGGGAGAACCTTCCAGAAAATCACCCATCTGCAGCACTCCACCAATCAGGCCTTTATAGTAGAATGGCCAGACGGAAGCCGCCACGCAGTAAAAAAGCACATGACAGTCCACTTGGAGTTTCCCAAAAGGCACCTAAAGGACTATCACACCATGAGAAATAAGATTCTGGTCTGATGAAACAAAGATTGAACTCTTTGGCCTGAATGCCAAGACTCACATCTGGAGGAAACTTGGCAGCATCATGCTGTGGGGTTGTTTTTCAGCAGCAGGGACTGGGAGACTTGTCAGGATTAAGGGAAAGATGAACGGAGCAAAGTACAGAGAGATCCTTGATGAAAACCTGCTCCAAAGCACACGACCTCAGACTGGGGCGAAGGTTCACCTTCCAAAAGGACAACGACCCGTAGCACACAGCCTAGACAATGCAGGAGTGACTGCATTGGAGTCTATGAGTCTATGAATGTACTTGAGTGGCCCAGCCAGATTCCGGACTTGAACTTGATCGAACATCTCTGGAGAGACCTGTGAATAATTGTGCAGTGACGCTCCCCATACAACCTGACGGAGCTTAAGAGGATCTGCAGAGAAGAATGGGAGAAACGCCCCAAATACAGGTGTGCCAAGCTTGTAGCATCATACCCAAGAAGACTTGATGCTGTAGTCGCTGCCATAGGTGCTTCAACCTAGTACTGAGTAAAGGGTCTGAATACTTCTGTAAAGTATATACACATATTTTTCCTCTTTTTTTCAAATAAACAAATAAAACCTGATTTTCTATATCATTATGGGATGTTGAATCCATTTTAGAATAAGTCAGTAATGCAGTGGCATGAAGTGCACCTACGCAGATATTTTTTTGCCAGTGCAACGTCTTGCACTGCACTCATCTGAAAAACCTGCGGTTCATCCTGCTGCTCGTGACAACATGTCGCTGAGTCTCACTTTAATTAAGTCAGGTGTGTTACAGAGTTCCAGTAGCCAGCTAATGCCAGCTTTTAGCTAGAAAAAAAAATGAAGCCAATAAATAAATGTTGCCAGCCAAAAAAAAATGTAAAATCCAGTTGCAAAATATTACTTTTTAATCATTGATGTTAAGACCAGTGGATGGAAATACATTTGACTGAGATGCTTATCAGTCTATAGGTTCATTTGAATAATTTAGTGGAATTCAAGTTGTCCTGTGTGTATTTGTTATTCATTGTGTATCTTACTTATCCAATACAACTATCACACATGCATACACAGCCTATTTTAAGCGGGATTTCTCCTGCAGCTCAACTGGTTACTGCTGGAGTAAAACATGTGATTTATCAGCCCATTCAATGCACAACAATTTCTAAATGCAATTGCATGTTAACAGTTTTGGTACACGATTAAAGAGAGCTACCATTTTTATTTTTCAACTGGTAATTGAAGCACGCCTCCCATTCACTATGAAAGTGCAGGCCAACAAGCTATCAGCGTGACATCCACCACTTTACAATGTGAGCTGGAGGCAGTATGTATTTTGTTTTTTAAATACTTAATTGTTTGAAACCTGAATATTTGATTTAATATTATGAGACATGTCTTACCTTGCTTCAAAGTAGCCTATAGGCAAAATCCGACCATGGAAACGTGGAGGCAATTATTTTATAAAGGCTTCATAGGCAGCTCGTGAGTATCAAGTTGGGGAAGCTTACAATTTATCCTACCATTTCTATCGTTCTGCCTGCTAGTTATATTTTCAGATACTCATGTTCTTGGACCAGTTTCATTTCAATAACGGTTTTGTTTCTCAAAATCATTGTGAAGTGGTTAATCATAAAAATGTAAATTAAAATATAATTGAATTTAAAAGTCTACTAAAACGAGATCACCAGCCTCTGCCATATGGACACATTCTCAAATCTTCCCGGTCACGTTGTCCACCGCCACATTTTCCTAACAGAAACCCTGGTGTGTTAGCACTGGACTGGAACAAAACCGTGCACACCCTGTGTCCAAGATTATAGAGCACAGCGTGACTTCAATTTACAACAGCCCAGTTGCCCTGAAGGTAGACCCAACGATATGACATTGCCAGCAGCACCACAGATATTGAGATGTGCAAGATGCAAAACTTCGCTCTCACAGTATCTGCAGATGTGAATGGGTTCACATCACGCTGACACAGCGTGATAGCCATGGGACCAAAACAGCAGAGAAGTTGAGACTTGCGCTTCAACGCTCTTAGTTGTTGCCAAAACTGACCCACTACTGTTTACTTTGTGCCTCTGTCATATCGCTGACTCTACCTTTAAGCTAGGGCCGGAGAGTAATATACTAACCTGTAGCCATTTCTTTTGGGCTCAGGATAAACGATGGCGAAACCAAAGTGTGTTCCTTTCTTCCGAGCTTCAGGGTACACCTCCTTCACAAGGCTGGTCAGCTCTTTTAGCGAGGCATCCATCCTTCAGGAGAAGGACACAACATAGTTTTGATTATTGTGGTGATAAATTATGTAGCCATGGTACCCTGTATAATACACACAACACTACCACCAGTGCTCAACTTGGGCAGAGCAGAATGTCAGTACCACATTTTTTACTCCTTGAGTTCATACACCTCTTATAGAATATTAGCTCAAAGGTATTGTGGCACTGGCTATCACATTTTTTAAAAATCTTTATTTATCTAGGTACGTCAGTTAAGAACAAATTCTAATTTACAATTACGGTCTAGGAACAGTGGGTTAACTGCCTTGTTCAGGGGCAAACTACAGATTATTTCCTTGTCTTCTTGGGGATTCGATCTAGCAATCTTTGGATTACTGGCCCAACGCTCTAGACCCTAGGTGCAGCCAACCATTTATATATTCTTACCATGTGTAGATTTGCAGCTCACTTGAAGGGACTTGTCCTCGTGCGAATTCGTCCCCTCTGTGATGCCTGCCACCGTTGGTCGTAAATACCCGCAGCAGAAGAGGACACGTCTATAGACACACAAACAGTTAACGTTAGTTATCTGGTTAGACAGGCACGTGGCTAGTCTCCTAGAAAATGTGGTAGCAGGAAAAAATATGAAATGCCCGTATAGCCACTTACAGAACTACAACCAATTAGTTGAGTTAAGTGTGAGTCAGTTGCACAGTTCAAGCAGTGCAGCGGCGTTTGCTAGCACAGCAGGCTCGTTAATGCTAGCTAACGTTACGTTAACGAATTGCTGTCTCACAAACCAAGCGAAGATAAAACGCTTATAGCTTACCTTTTCTCGGTCGATAGGCTTTTCGGGGATTTTTCGAATCTCTTCTTGTGTGATTCTTGATTCAAGAGCCATTTTAGGGAGTAAAGAAGTTAATTAATTGACGTTGATGCTCACACCAGAAGATTTGCAAACACTGTGCCAAATAGTTGTTTCCGCTTCCGCTTTTCCATCATGATGACGTACGAAAGGTGCGCAAAAACTTTCTAAAACTTTAACGATTGCCTTATAAAAAACATATACGAATAGATTCCAGTTAGCTTTTTATAAACATCTAATTAAAGATAGTTCTCAAGTGAATGATTGTATTTCTAGTTTCCTCCCAACAGGTGGCGGTAGACAATGATATTATTTAACTAGGCAAGTCAGTTAAGAACAAATTATTATTTACAATGACGGCCTACCCTGGCAAAACCCTATCCCCGGACGACGCTGGGCCAAATGTGCGCCGCTCTATAGAACTCCTAATCACGGCCATTCGTGATACAGCCTGGAATCAAACCAGAGTCTGTAGTGACGCCTCTAGCACTGAGATGCAGTGCCTTAGACCGCTGCGCCACTCGGGAACCTTAACCCCTACCCTTACCTTTACCCTTACCCTAACCATAACCTGTACCTAACCATAACCTTAACCCTTAACCATTTTAAATGTCAACCTCAATGTACCCCTCTTATGGGACAGTGGTGCATATACATATTCTAAATCTCCTCTCAATAAGGTTAAAATACTGTAAGTGGATGTCTACTGAGAATATTTTGTTCACTTCCCAGTTCATGTCAAATCAAATCAATTAGAATTTTATTTGTCACGTACACATGGTTAGCAGCTGTTAATGCAAGTGTAGCGAAATGCTTGTGCTTCTAGTTCCGACAATGCAGTAATATCTAACAAGTAATCTAATACATTCACAACAACTACCTTATACACACAAATGTAAAGGGATGAATAGAATATGTACATGTAAATATATGGATGAGCGATGGCCATACAGCATAGGCAAGATAGGTAAAGGTATAGAATACAATATATACATATGAGATGAGTAATGTAGGATATGTAAACATTATTAAAGTGACCTGTACTGACCTCGCCTTCTGGATGATAGAAGAGTGAACAGAAAGTGGCTCAGGTGGTTGTTGTCCTTGATGATCTTTTTGGCCTTCCTGTGACTTTGGGTACTGTAGGTGTCCTGGAGGGCAGGTGGTTTGCCCCCAGTGATGCGTTGTGCAGACCACACTACCCTCCGGAGAGCCTTGTGGTTGAGGGCGGTGCAGTTGCCATACCAGGCGGTGATACAGCCCGACAGGATGTTCTCGATTGTGCATCTGTAAAAGTTTGTGAGTGTTTTAGGTGACAAGCCAAATTTCTTCAGCCTCCTGAGGTTCATCACGCTGTCTGTGTGGGTGGACCATTTCAGTTTGTCCATGATGTGTACGCAGAGAAACTTAAAACTTTCCACTTTCTCCACCACTGTCCCTTCGATGTGGATGGGGGGGGGGGGGGGGGGGGGTGCTCCCTCTGCTGTTTCCTGAAGTCCACAATCATCTACTTTGTTTTGTTGACATTGAGTGAGAGGTTGTTTTCCTGACACTACACTCTGAGACTCTTCACCTCCTCCCTGTAGGCCGTCTTGTCGTTGTTGGTAATCAGGCCTACCACTGTAGTGCCGTCTGCAAACTTGATGATTGAGTTGGAGGCGTGCATGGCCACGCAGTCATGGGTGAACTTGGAGTACAGAAGAGGGCTGAGAACACACCCTTGTGGGGCCCCAGTGTTGAGGATCAGCGGGGTGGAGATGTTGTTTCCTACCTTCGCCACCTGGGGGGCGGCCCGTCAGAAAGTCCAGGACCCAATTGCACAGGGCGGGGTTGAGACCCAGGGCCTCGAGCTTAGAGATGATTTTGGAGGGTACCATGGTGTTAAATGTTGAGCTGTAGTCAATAAACAGCATTCTTACATAGGTATTCCTCTTGTCCAGATGGGATAGGGCAGTGTGCAGTGTGATGGCGATTGCATCATCTGTGGACCTATTGGGGCGGTAAGCAAATTGGAGTGGGTCTAGGGTATCAGGTAGGGTGGAGGTGATATGATCCTTGACTAGTCTCTCAAAGCACTTCATGATGACAGAAGTGAGTGCAACGGGGCGATAGTCATTTAGTTCAGTTACCTTCACTTTCTTGGAAACAGGAACAATGGTGGCCATCTTGAAGCATGTGGGGACAACAGACTGAGATAGGGATTGATTGACTATGTCCGTAAACACACCAGCCAGCTGGTCTGCGCATGTTCTGAGGACGCGGCTAGGGATGCCGTCTGGGCCGGCAGCCTTGCGAGAGTTAACACGTTTAAATGTTTTACTCACGTTGGCCACAATATGCTGATAGAATTTAGGAAGTCTTGTTCTGAGGTTAGCTTTGTTAAAATCCCCAGCTACAATAAATGCAGCCTCAGGATGTATGGTATCCAGTTTACATAGAGTCCAGTGAAGTTCTTTCAGGGCCAACGAGGTATCTGCTTGGGGGGGATATACACTGCTGTGACTATAATCAAAGAGAATTCTCTTGGTAGATAATGCAGTCGGCATTTAGTGTAAGGAATTCTAGGTCAGGTGAACAAAAGGACTTGAGTTCCTGTATGTTGTTGTTATTACACCATGAGTCGTTAATCATAAGGCATACCCTTCTTCTTACCAGAGAGATGTTTGTTTCTGTCGGCCCGATGCATGAAGAAACCGGGTGGCTGTACCGACTCTGACGACATATCCAGAGTGAGCCATGTTTCCGTGAAACAGAGAATGTTACCATCTCTGATGCCTCTCTAGAAGGCAACTCGTGCCCTAATTTCGTCCACCTTGTTATCTAGAGACTGGACATTGGTGAGTAATATGCTCGGAAGCGGTGGATGGTGTGCTCGCTTTCTGAGACCAGTAGGCCGCTCAGTCTGCCTCTCCTGCGGCGACCACGTTGTTTTGCGTCGGCCTCTGGGATAAGATCCCATGTCCAGGGTGGAGGTCCGAACAAAGGATTCACTTTGGGAAAGACGTATTCCTGGTCGTAATGTTGGTAAGTTGACATTG
>NC_143039.1:23452500-23505000 GCF_057628025.1 Oncorhynchus mykiss
AACAAATTGATTGGGCCTCTTCTCTCCTGCTCTCTTACACATTGTTTGAGTGTTGTTTGCTACGTATGTGGAGGCATAATGCCAGTGATTTCACTGTGTGATGACAGTTAGCATGTAGCCTATGCACCGTGGGTGTATGTGGTACCGTGAGAGAAGACTCACCTGGTATCTGTGTGTGGTGTGTGGGGTTGCTGAACTGGGCCGGGTTCAGGGCGGGCCGGGGATTGGGAGTGGGGGCGTGGTGGTGATGATGGTGAGGGGGCGTGACCCTCATGGAGCTCCGCCTTAGCTGCTCCAGCTCACTCAGACGCTCGGAGAAGGCCAATGCTCCCGTCTTCACATCCTCCAGCTTCTGTCTGTGGCCTACAAACACGCAGGCAGAAACGCATACACTCTCCATCAATCAATCAATCTCTCAGTCTGTCTGTCTGCCTGTCTGCCTGTTTGTTGACATGTTTTTCTTTCTTCTTTTTCTTTAGTTTGAGGTGTCAGTTCTAATTACAATATGAGATTTTTCCCTATTTGGTTTCATGTTGAGTGATATGAGGGGCCAGACTGAAAGGACATAAGAGGGAGGGAGGGAGATAGAGAGAGAGACAGGGAGAGAGAGAGAGAGAGAGAGGAGAGAGAGAGAGAAAAGATGGGGGGGAGACAAAAGACGGGGGAGGGAGAGAGAGAGAGAGAGAGAGAGAGAAAAGATGGGGGGAGACAAAGGACGGGGGAGACAAAAGACGGGGGAGAGAGAGAGAGAGAGAGAAAAGAGGGGGAGAAAGAGACCAAAAGAGAGAGACAAAATAGGGGAGAGAGAGAGACAGAGAGAGAGACAGAGAGAGAGAGAGGAGAGAGAGAGAGAGAAAAGATGGGGGAGACAAAGGACGGGGGAGAGAGAGAGAGAGAGAGAGAGAGAGAAAAGAGGGGGAGAAAGAGACCAAAAGAGAGAGACAAAATAGGGGAGAGAGATAGACAGAGGAAGAAAACTGAGACAGAAAGTATCCAGCTAGCCAGCCTCAGCTGTGAAAAACCATCACTCGTCTTCACACACACACACACACACACACACACACACACACACACACACACACACACACACACGACTGGTGCACTGGGAGGAGGTGGTGCTGTAACTGGAGCCTATGTCTTAGCCCTTTGAAGCGCGGGCCAGAACCTAGAGCCAGCCAGACCCTGCACACACACACACACACACACATTGAGCCAGCCAGACCCTGGATCGTTGCACGGCGCCCAACACCAGATTCCCGACCAGAATAACGGACCATCAGGGAATAGTCCCGTTAACAACCACGAGACACAGGTGTGATGATTCTTCCAATCAGCACCCTCCCAGAACTACAACCCAGAACTAATGCAACTACAAATCCCATACCACTCTAATGGTAATTATGGTCATGATGGTCAGCATGATCATGATAATGTAATAACAACTTGGATAATAATGATGAGGATAACTATGCTTATGATGCATTGTCTTCCATTGTCTTAGTGCAATCCTACGCCCACGCTCATCCTTCAACCGACGGAGTCATGTGACGTTGATGTTGATAAGTGCGATGATGAGGATGAAGGTGGTACTCACGGCGTGGTTCTCTGGGCCCGTCCACAGTGATCTTGATAGCTCTCTGGTAGGTGGCCACCTGGGGAGGGTTGGTGAACACTGTGATGGTCAGAGTAAAACTCTTCCCTGGAGGAGGACAGAAAGAGAGGGTGGAGAGGAGGGGAAGAGAGAGTGAAAATATGTTTTAATGTGATCATCTACACAGAAAACCTTGTGTCTCACAATATCCACCGGCACGGGCCTCTATTTCCCCTGCCTACCCCTCCCTCTTCTCCCATGTTGGTCTGCACCTCCCTGAAGCATGCACTCCCTCTCTCTCTCTCTTCATCTACCTCCCTCCCTCTATCCCAATATACCTCAGGTCTGGATAAGACATTAAGATCAGCCTGACACAGAAATAACCCAGAGAGACATCAGAGAGACAGACAGACCCTACGGCTCCACACCTATTTACTGCTCATAAACACACACAGACAAACAGTGTGTGTGTGTACATGTGTGTGTTTATTATACTTTTAAAGAGTGTATGTGTGTGTGTTTTTGTGTTTGTGTGTGTTTATTATGCTTGTGTTCGTGTGTGTGTGTGTGTGTGTGTGTGTGTGTGTGTGTGGGAGCAGACTTGGCTGGTGTAGCCGCCGTGTGACTAATCCAGTCAGAGGGTCTGGTGATGAGAGGACAAGGCTGACAGTAAACACTGTGACTGTGTTTCTGTATAGATCTATGAATCTGTGTGTGTGTGTTTGTCTGTCTGCATGTGTGTGTATATCTGTGTATCTCCATGTGAGTGTAAGTATAGAGATTTCTAGGTGAGTGGAGGAGACAATCACATCTGTGTGTGTTTTTCTCCCTCAGGCTCTGTACCTCAATGCATGGTGATGAGTGACGGGTATATGCTGAGAGGATGTGCACACACACACACACACACACACACACACACACACACACACACACACACACACACTTGTCACCCACCATGGAGGTATGGGCGCCCAGGGGAGGCGGTCAGAGGCTGTGCCAAGGCTGGAATAGAGTTACCACACACAGACCAGCCTACGCCAGCTAAAGCCCTGGCTACTGTTACTCACACACATCCACAGTCTTGTACAGCTAACCTTGTGGGGACACACAGTTCAGTCCCATTCAAAATCCCATAACCCTAAATAAACCTAGCTCCAAACCCTAAACGTAATTCTAACCCTAAATCTTGTGGGGACGAACAAAATGTCCCCAGTTGGTAAAATGTTTGATTGTTTACTATTCCGTGCGCACACACACACACACACACACACACACACACACACACGCAGCTGTACTGTGGAAGTACTCAGCATTACTGTCCAGACCACACACAAGCAGGCAGCCAGGACTATTCTCAGAGTCTAGAGAAGCTATGAGATCACATACAGTGGGGAGAACAAGTATTTGATACACTGCCGATTTTGCAGGTTTTCCAACTTACAAAGCATGTAGAGGTCTGTAATTTTTATCATAGGTACACTTCAACAAAATCCAGAAAATCACATTGTATGATTTTTAAGTAATTAATTTGCATTTTATAGCATAACATAAGTATTTGATACATCAGAAAAGCAGGACTTAATATTTGGTACAGAAACCTTTTGCAATTAAAGAGATCATACGTTTCCTGTGGTTCTTGACCAGGTTTGCACACACTGCAGCAGGGATTTTGGCCCACTCCTCCATACAGTCCTTCTCCAGATCCTTCAGGTTTCGGGGCTGTCGCTGGGCAATATGGACTTTCAGCTCCCTCCACAGATTTTCTATTGGGTTCAGGTCTGGAGACTGGCTAGGCCACTCCAGGACCTTGAGATGCTTCTTACGGAGCCACTCCTTAGTTGCCCTGGCTTTGTGTTTCGGGTTGTTGTCATGCTGGAAGTCCCAGCCACGACCCATCTTCAATACTCTTACTGAGGGAAGGAGGTTGTTGGCCAAGATCACGCGATACATGGCCCCATCCATCCTCCCCTCAATACGGTGCAGGCGTCCTGTCCCCTTTGCAGAAAAGCATCCCCAAAGAATGATGTTTCCACCTCCATGCTTCACGGTTGGGATGGTATTCTTGGGGTTGTACTCATCCTTCTTCCTCCAAACACAGCGAGTGGAGTTTAGACCAAAAAGCTCTATTTTTGTCTCATCAGACCACATGACCTTCTCCCATTCCTCCTCTGGATCATCCAGATGGTCATTGGCAAACTTCAGACGGGCCTGGACATGCGCTGGCTTGAGCAGGGGGACCTTGCGTGCGCTGCAGGATTTGAATCCATGACGGCGTAGTGTGTTACTAATGGTTTTCTTTGAGACTGTGGTCCCAGCTCTCTTCAGGTCATTGACTAGGTCCTGCCGTGTAGTTCTGGGTTGATCCCTCACCTTCCTCATGATCATTGATGCCCCACGAGGTGAGATCTTGCATGGAGCCCCAGACTGAGGGTGATTGACCGTCATCTTGAACTTCTTCCATTTTCTAATAATTGCGCCAACAGTTCCTTCTCACCAAGCTGCTTGCCTATTGTCCTGTAGCCCATCCCAGCCTAGTGCAGGTCTACAATTTTATCCCTGATGTCCTTACACAGCTCTCTAGTCTTGGCCATTGTGGAGAGGTTGGAGTCTGTTTGATTGAGTGTGAGGACAGGTGTCATTTATACAGGTAACGAGTTCAAACAGGTGCAGTTAATACCGGTAATGAGTGTAGAACAGGAGGGCTTCTTAAAGAAAAACTAACAGGTCTGTGAGAGCCGGAATTCTTAATAGTTGGTAGGTGATCAAATACTTATGTCATGCAATAAAATGCAAATTAATTACTTAAAAATCATACAATGTTTGTTTAAATTCCGTCTCTCACAGTTGAAGTGTACCTATGATAAAAATTACAGACCTCTACATGCTTTGTAAGAAGGAAAACCTGCAAAATCGGCAGTGTATCAAATACTTGTTCTCCCCACTGTACCTATCCCACGTTTTCTATTCAAGTGTGTTTTACTGCCCAAAGAGAGGCAAATCTACTACTACAGTAATATTCACCATAATGGGAAAACTGTCCATTATTCCTCATGTAGTACTTACTATTTTTCTAAAGTAAGTTATTGTAGGATAATTGAATTGCCAAATATGATGATATTTCACAATCACATTTCTGCTTAAAAGATTGCTCATTGTCTTACATCAGACATAGACACACAAAAAATCCTCTTCTCTTTTCTCCATATATATGCAGATGTCACACACACACACACACACACACACACACACACACACACACACACACACACACACACACACACACACACACACACACACACACACACACACACACAGAAGTATTAGTGTCTGTGAGGGAGACGTTCTGTCTGAGAGGCAGATGGGAAGATGACAACACAGCTAGAAAATGGCCCCTGACAACACTGTGTGTGTGTGTGTGTGTGTGTGCACTATACTGTGCTTGTGTTAAAGAGGTCAACCGATTAATTAGGGCCGATTTCAAGTTTTCATAATAATCGGAAATCTGTATTTTTGGGCTATAATAAGAACATGCCTATAAGAACATCCAATAGTCAAAGGTATATGAAATAGAAAATGGTATAGAGAGAAATAGTCCTATAAATACTATATTAACTACAACCTAAAACCTTTTACCTTGGAATATTAAAGTCTCATGTTAAAAGGAACCACCAACTTTCATATGTTCTCATGTTCTGAGCAAGGAACTTAAACGTTAGCTTTTTTACATGGCACATATTTTACATGGCACACATTTTTACATGGCACATATCTTCTCCAACACTTTGTTTTTGCATTATTTAAACCAAATTGAACATGTTTCTGTTTCATGTTTTTTAACATTATTTGAGAGTAAATTGATTTTATTGATGTATTATATTAATTTAAAATAAGTGTTCATTCAGTATTGCTGTAATTGTCATTATTACAAATAAATAAATAAGAAATTGGCCGATTAATCGGTATCGGCTTTTTTGGTCCTCCAATAATCGGTAAACACACACACACAGCGTTGAAAACTCATAATCGGTCGACCTCTAATGTGTTAGCATGTGAACAAGTGTGTGTGCACATCCAAACAACTGAGTTTGCAAGAGAGAGAAAACGAGAGAAAGAGAGCGAAAGAAAGAGATAAATATGTCTAAGATTGTTTGTGCCGTTTGGCCGCCCAGTAACTCACTGCTCCTATATCCAGAAAGAGAGGAGAGTGGGAGGAGACAGAAGGACAGAGGAAGGACAGCTGTGGTCTTTGTTGCTGGTGTGCTATCTGCAAGAAAGAATCTGAGAGGATCGGTAAGTGATAGAGGAGGGGAGAGGTAGAGCGATCGAGAGATAGAAAGGATGAGAGAACAGCTGTGGTCTTTGTTGCTGGTGTGTCATCAGTCTGTCTGTCTGATCGGACACCATCAGTGCACATCTAAAAGCTGTGTCTCTGTGTGTGTGTGTGTGTGTGTGTGTGTGTGTGTGTGTGTGTGTGTGTGTGTGTGTGTGTGTGTGTGTGTGTGTGTCTAAGTGCCAAGGCTTTTACCCAGTTTACATTTCTCTGGGGCTTACTGTACAGATATGACTGTTTACTCCGGAACTCTCCATCTGTAATAGCCCTTATCAATGGGATGATTTCTGTGTGTGTGTGTGTGTGTGTGTGTGTGTGTGTGTGCGTGTGTGCGTGCGTGCGTGCGTGCGTGCGTGGGGGGTGTTCAGGTCTAGGCTTGATGAGTACAGCAGTGTGTTTACCACAGTGGGTCCTATCAGCATTAGCCAATCACTTGTCTTATCTTCCTTCTGAATAAACCTCTGTCATGGTGTGTGTGTTTCCCAGAAGAAAAGAGGAGAAGGAGGAGTGTGTGTGTTTAGAATGGTTTATTTCATATTCAGACGTGTGTGTGTGTTGTGTGTGTGTGTGTGTGTGGATGTGTGAGAAAGAGATCCCTTACATAACTCCATACCACCGTAACCACGCTAACACTGGGCCACAGCCTACTGAGCTGCAGCCAGACCAACACTCTGACCACAACCCAACCAAACACTCACCTAGTTTCATCAACGTTCACCACAAGTTCAGACAAGCTCATACATACAGCCATACTGTAATTAACCCTGAGCTGCATTCTAGGTCCTGTGGGTGTGTGTTTTAAGTCAGACTAGATGGCTGTTTACTTAGCAGGACAATGGGACAATTGAGGTGTGTGTGTGTGTGTGTGTGTGTGTGTGTGTGTGTGTGTGTGTGTGGGTGTGTGTGGGTGTGTGTGTGTGTGTGTGTGTGTGTGTGTGTGTACAGTAACAGATAGCTTATGTACAGAGAGGCCTGTGTTTTAAATAGATAAGACATTTGCCTGCACCTGATTTGGAGTAACTGCGGTTCACCGTCCGTTAGGGACAGAGAGAGAGAGAGCTATATCAGTGTATCTATATATATGTGTGTGTGTGTGTGTGTGTGTGTGTGTGTGTGTGTGTGTGTGTGTGTGTGTGTGTGTACCTCTTCCGCTGCGGCCTACGAAGCGCAGGTCGTTGAAGCGAGCCACCTGGTTCTTGAGGGCGGCCGTGGCGTTGCGGAGCTCTGCTGAGTAGTTCTCATCGTTCCCCGCCATCACCGTGACCAAGGTACCGTCAGGGATATCACCAAGGGCAACCACCTACGGCAATAGGAGGAGAGACAGAGACAGAGACACAGTCAGATAGATGGAAACTTTATGGCTTGTCTTGCACATTACAAAAAAAAGACAATACATAAACATAATTACACACGTAATTTACATTGAACACTTTACACAAAACATCAATTATCAGGTAGATACAGGGGTGCAACCTATACTGGGGACGGGGGGACATGCATTTTTGCATGTGGGCAACAGTGTGTTTTAGGACGCCTCCGAGTGGTTTGGTAGGCTGTTTGGAGAGTTTATTCGACTGGATAATTAAAAAATAAAATAATAATGACCATTATGCCCCCCCCTCCCACTTCTAAAACCAAGTTGCGCCCCTGGGTAGATATACAGTGCCTTGCGAAAGTATTCGGCCCCCTTGAACTTTGCGACCTTTTGCCACATTTCAGGCTTCAAACATAAAGATATAAAACTGTATTTTTTTGTGAAGAATCAACAACAAGTGGGACACAATCATGAAGTGGAACGACATTTATTGGATATTTCAAACTTTTTTAACAAATCAAAAACTGAAAAATTGGGCGTGCAAAATTATTCAGCCCCCTTAAGTTAATACTTTGTAGCGCCACCTTTTGCTGCGATTACAGCTGTAAGTAGCTTGGGGTATGTCTCTATCAGTTTTGCACATCGAGAGACTGAAATTTTTTCCCATTCCTCCTTGCAAAACAGCTCGAGCTCAGTGAGGTTGGATGGAGAGCATTTGTGAACAGCAGTTTTCAGTTCTTTCCACAGATTCTCGATTGGATTCAGGTCTGGACTTTGACTTGGCCATTCTAACACCTGGATATGTTTATTTTTGAACCATTCCATTGTAGATTTTGCTTTATGTTTTGGATCATTGTCTTGTTGGAAGACAAATCTCCGTCCCAGTCTCAGGTCTTTTGCAGACTCCATCAGGACTCCGTTCTTCCAGAATGGTCCTGTATTTGGCTCCATCCATCTTCCCATCAATTTTAACCATCTTCCCTGTCCATGCTGAAGAAAAGCAGGCCCAAACCATGATGATGCCACCACCATGTTTGACAGTGGGGATGGTGTGTTCAGCTGTGTTGCTTTTACGCCAAACATAACGTTTTGCATTGTTGCCGAAAAGTTCAATTTTGGTTTCATCTGACCAGAGCACCTTCTTCCACATGTTTGGTGTGTCTCCCAGGTGGCTTGTGGCAAACTTTAAACAACACTTTTTATGGATATCTTTAAGAAATGGCTTTCTTCTTGCCACTCTTCCATAAAGGCCAGATTTGTGCAATATACGACTGATTGTTGTCCTATGGACAGAGTCTTTCATATCTTTATGTTTGAAGCCTGAAATGTGGCAAAAGGTCGCAAAGTTCAAGGGGGCCGAATACTTTCGCAAGGCACTGTATGTATTTGTTAAAAGAGGAGCATCTTTAGTTATATTGCAACACTCTATTCCGAGTATATTCAACTATGTTTATACTTTTAAAAATAATATTGAAAAATTTGAAAATCTAGTACTTCATAATGATTTAATTATTCATTTTGAATCTATTTAGTCGATGTCTCAGTAATTTGTTCCAACCCTGGGTCTACTAAACGGGAGGGCAGTCTGGGTGTTTTTGTGCTCCAGAAAGCCACCCAGACTACAGACTGAATAGCTCCACACCCAAAGCAAATAGACCCAGGGAGAGTCATTTTCATATTAACTGTAATCATGGCCACCAATCAGCGTGCAAATGTACAGAGGAGATACCGGGCATGGGTTCTACGGCTCTGCTCTGTTTTTCAACTGAGAAACTACATCTTTAGTCCACACACACACACACACAACCCCCATTCACCCACACACACACACAACCCCCCTTCACCCACACACACGGCAGAGATGTAAAATACGGGTGTTTGGCAGTCCCAGTATAGTTTACATTCTCGAGGACTGTTGGGGAGCTACGGAAGTCAGACATGAGAGAGAGGTTTGGTGGAGCGTGAAAACGGCCCTGCAGAACAAACAATAATGAGGAAACGATTATAGAGCTCTTCAAGCAGACGGTCAACAACATCCAGACACAAACACACACTTA
Source organism: Oncorhynchus mykiss (assembly GCF_057628025.1). Lineage (NCBI taxonomy): Eukaryota > Metazoa > Chordata > Actinopteri > Salmoniformes > Salmonidae > Oncorhynchus > Oncorhynchus mykiss. The sequence continues at coordinate 23,461,794 of NC_143039.1, forward strand.
ATGGCAACAACATCCGCCTATGACTTTGTTTATAATGTACATAATGTATACAACTCCCTCAATCTGATTTCACAGTGTTTTTCTATGGCTTTTTTCACAAAGGCTTTTGTCCTAAAGTGCTTAAAAGTACTTTACTTGGATGATATAATTCCCATTATGGATGCCCAGAACGACATCAGCCTAATGAAACAACTGGAAGACATTGACGTGCATCATTCCAATTCTGAGAACTGCATTACAAAGTGAAAAACTGTAAAGGAAGTAGGCTATGGCTATAATAATATTTTTCTCCAATTAAAAGTGTATTCTGTATTCCATTTGTAAATTGGAGAATTTCGCATTTTTAAAACACCTGAAACAGATTTTTCCGGCAATCTAGAGCCATAATCATTACGCTTAATTCTATGTAAAAAAACAAAAACATTTTCTGCATATGTAACCATACATCTTGAGCTGTCTGTGTCCTCCTGAAACTAAATATGCTTCTCTGTGATTCTCTGCTCAAATCTGGGTAAAATATTGAAAGGAATGTGAGTCTAATTCAGTACATTTAGTAATTGCTTGCTTTTCTAAGTCTATCAACCTTGCCAGCTGGCATGCCAACTAAGATAGTTAGACAAGCTAGCTACTCTAACTTGATTGATAGCCTGAAATGGCTTATTGGTAGCTAGTTATGAGGTTGGGAGATTGGGTACTGCTCATGGCCAGTTATCAAGCACCATCTCACACACACGGCAAGTGGTACCGGAGCGCCAAGTCTGGGACCAAAAGGCTCATTAACAGCTTCTACCCTCAAGACTGCTGAACAGTTCATCAAATAGCCTCCCAGACTATTTGCGTTGACAAAAGTTTGCCACAAGCTCGATGTACACTCATTGGACAATAACCACACACTCATACATACTACACTGACATTTCAACACATACACACCCAAAACACACACACATGTATATTGGCGCAACCCACACACACATGCATACACACACATTCCTTCACACTCTTCACACACACACTGCTGCTACTCTGTGTTTATTATCAATTCATAGTCACTTTACCCCTTCACCTACATGTACATAATACCTGAATTACCTGGACTACCCTGTACCCCTGCACAATGACTCGGTACCGGTACCCCCTGTATATAGCCTCGTTATTGTTTTTTTATTTGTGTTTTTATTTTTCCAATAGTTTATTTAGCATTTTTTCTTACTTACTTTTTTAAAACTCTGCATTGTTGGTTAGGGGCTTGTAAGTAAGCATTTCAAGGTAAGGTTGTAATACCTGTTGTATTCAGTGGATCTGACAATATATATATATTTTATTTGACACAAACATACATAGACATTTATGAGAAACGTTGCCATCAGACTAAATTTGGGCGGGAAAACGTTCCTCTACAGCCTCTAGAAATTATTCAAAATAAAACAACAAATATAGCACTACACACACACACACACACTCCCTCACTCACCTTGAATGCGATGGGCAGCGTCTTGTTGCACCTCCAGTGTGTGGGTAGGACAGAACAGATGAAGTTGGGGCTGTCTGTCCTCACCAGTTCTCCAGGGTGTTCTGACAGCACCTCCACCATGCCTCGGTCTGCAATACGCAGCTTTCCCACCAGGGCGGCGCTACTGCTCTCCTGGGCACCCAGGGGCAGACCCTCACTCATCTTACCTGACAACAGGGTGGTGGAAGGGGGGGTGAAGCGCCGACCAGGTGCTGGGTCTGGAGAAAGATGGAGATGTAGATAAATAAGTGAGTGAGAACACAGACAGACACAACGCAGGCGTACACGCACACACACTATAGAGTCAACAGTATGTCAATAAGGCATATTACTTCGTAGAAAGTCATTAAAAACGAATTTAGGCTATTCACATTTTGAACTGTGCATATCATCAGTATTTTCTATTCTGTTTATCATGCATGTAGTTTCAAGTTGGCCTTCGGAGCACAGAATTATACAAGTTCTCAGAATAGAGCGCAGTGAAATTACAACAGCGGAACCCAACCCTGGAGAGCCGGAGACACGTGAAACCAAACCGTTAAAAACCAGCCAGCGATGCTGTGTCTGACAGGGCCCGGCGTGCGCTCTCGGTCGGTCTGTCTGTCTGCCACTCAGCCAAGCCCAACACAATCGATGCCACATGTTGGCGGTTTGGAACGACCTGGGGTTTAAAAACCGCTGTTGCCTCTCGCTCTTTCAACAGAGCTTGGAGTAGTGTAACACAGAACTGGACTGAACTCCAACTCTGTGTTGCTCTCATCTAACCACCCAATACTAACAGCAAACCACGCGTTGTGGATGGAAGGATTTATTTATAAACCGTTGATGAGAGGGGAAGTAATGTGCTTTGCATGTGTTTTAATGTGGTTGCCACTAGTTAGCACAGTCACAAAGTTAAATTGCTGTAGATAAAACTTCATGAAAACTCAAATGAGCTTTTTGGTCTTCATTTGGGGTTAGGAATAAGTTAGCAGTGTGGTTAAATTCATGGGTAAGTTTAGCTTAAAAATCAGATTTTATGGAGATAAATTATAAAAAAAATAGGCGGGGTTTATGGCTTTGTGGCTGTGGTATCTAGTGACAACGGATTAATGAAGCCTAACCTCAAGTGCGTGTATGTGTGTGTGTTGACATTTGTGCGTACATTTATACCCGCGCGCATTCACACAGCCAAGAAACATACCGAAACCAGAATTTGAAGAGGAAATAAACGTAATAATTGGCAGGACGCCAACGTTTTTTTTCTCTCACAGCGATTAGGCTACAGGCTACATTTGGAACCTAGCATGCACAAAGCACTAAACCACAGTTCAGAGGGAAGTTGAAATCTTGGTTGATAATAATACACAGGTTCTGCCACAGTATGGTGTTGATAAGTTAGACAGGACAAGATGGGTATAGATACCAACACATATTCAACCGTGCGTAAAATGTGGAAATAAGTTAATGTACCGTATTTGGCGTCCCAAAGGAAGACCATTTGTACACCGCAGTAGGATCCAGTTAAACGGACTCTCTGTGGAATATATAGCTCTATGTTTCTTCTGATATTTGCCTCTAAAATTAAACCCGTTGTCGTTAGATGAACTGTCCCAAGGCACGTGGATCAACAGTGGAAATCAGGCGACAGTCTGATACCTGCGTGGGCACGAATAAAACTGGGTCTCTGCGTTGTAGTGGAGTCAAAGACCTTCGGTTAACAAATTACGCACATCCCGCCAAATTTCGGTGTGTGAAGTCCTCATTCCATGATCCGTGTTATGGACACATAAACTGACGAGGCATCCACCGACCAGATACTAAATAAAACCCGACCGTCATCCAAGGAGGTCTCAGGGCGCATTCAAATGAACAGCGAATAAGAAAGTCCAGTTGGGTTATTTTTTTCTCGTCTTTTCCTCTTCTGTTGTTCTTCAATAACTTGTGAGTTACTCGCCACAAAAGGTCAACTTTGATGGATGCTCTATGGCTCCCCAATTCGCAATAGGAATATTCTCGTCTCTATGCGTGCCAACATGGGAGACCGAAAAAACTTTTATACTTCAATTTCGCTTTTATAAATAGTGTCTGGAATGTAAACGAGGAATAGGCTAGAATGTGTCACTGCAAACAGCCTTATATTTCGACAAACCCTTGTTGAATGCTCCGGTTGTGTATAGAGTTGAGTTGCTGCGTATGAATGAACGTCCCGACAGTGGGAGGCAGGGTTTTACTGGCAGTCAGTCTGCAGTGCTGGAATGCGTCCCTCCAGGGTTGGATTTGCATAGAGACAGATCTCAGCCAATGGAATCGAGCAACAACGGAGAGTCCGGGAGGGTTTAACCAATCAGAGCTGCGTCCGTCCAGGGATGGAGAACTGTGGGTTTTTAGGAAGGCTCGGGCCAGTCAATGGAATTCCACTTTGGGGCTGCGGTGCACGATGGCGGACGAGAGACGGACACAGCGGTCGCGCTCTAGTATTGTGGTTTTAACCTAAAAGTCAACAGCGTGCAATTGGATGTTGGATACCAATACAAAAACAAAAAACACAAGAAAGTATATTGAAAGGTGGATTAAAATGATTGTTCACAAAAAAACTGCCCAAATCACAATTAGGCCTATGCGTTTGGACACCAAACACACATATTTAGTTGGAAATACACTTTAGACTACCTAATGCCTGATATTTCCCGGATGATTTCTCGTGACGGTGTCGAAACATAGTCTGCATACACCATAACAAAATAAGATGAGTAAATATCCATGCAATACGTTAGCCAATAAGACTTAGCCTATGTGCCTATATAGACGTTCAATAACAGGAAAAGTAAAGAGAGAAGCTAAAATGACTCATCTGTCGATGAGGGGGACATTTATACAAAGACAGCCATTCTGCTGAATTCCAGGGCGCGTGTACTGTTCCAGTGGACGTATTGGTCATGCGCTGATTTATTCGGGGAATATGATATCAGCAATAGTCATCGCTCTAACCATATAACCCAGGCAGCATCACATCTGCGAATAGATTATATGGAGGCCACCGCGACGCATTTTGGGGACGATATCCCATTTCTTATAGGCCTATTCCCCCTCTATAGCACTATGGCTAGAGTCCAAAGTGATGTGGGTTCAGAGGTTGACGTTATAGTAGGTTCCACAATCCATGCACAACACAGACATACTGAATAAAGTAACCATTGCACATGGGATTTCATGATAGTGTGACAAAGCGTAAATGCGCGTGCTTAGAATGCAGCTTTCACGGTGTCAGAATGTAGGCTCTCATCCTCAACAACAAGACTTCAAATACACAGTTATCTACAAGTAAGCATGAAAGTTACCTTTTGTTTACCACGGCTGTGGAAAACAACGTTGCCACATAAAGATGGCGGCGTAAAGTAGCGTAGTTAAGTAAAATACTTTAAAGTACTACTTATGTAGCCTAGTTTTTGGGGGGTATGTTTACTTTACTGTTTATATTTTTGACAACTTTTACCTTTACTCCACTACATTCCTAAAGAAAAATGTACCTTTTTACTCCCATATGTATTCCCTGACCCCCAAAAGTACAGTATTGGTCAAATCCACGCACCTATCAATATAACTCATTGTCATCCCTACTGCCTCTGATCTTGCTGACTCACTAAACACATACTGCGTGTGTACCCCTGTTTGTCCGTAAATATAAAAACAAGAACGCTGTGCCTTCTGATTTGCTAATTATAAGGAATTTGACGTATAGCTTTTACTTTTACTCAAATAGGCCTATGACAATTGAGTACTTAAATACATTTAAAACCAAATACTTTTAGACTTTTACTGGGTGACGTTCACTTTTACTTGAGTCATTTTCTTTAAGGTATCTTGACTTTTACTGAAGTATGACATTGAACACTTTTTCCACGACCGCATAAAGCACCTCCCAGGCCTTGTGGTGTCAGTGCGCAGTGTGGGCGTCGTGCTGCACCAAATATCAACAATAGGTGGCGGCATACGATCTAAATCACCTCTTGGCAAATGGAAAGCTGTAACATACTCGCAGGCCTCACTGTAGAGAATTACTTTATATTGCGTGACGATGTAAATAAAAACAGACGATCTTATGTGAATATTTTTGCATGGTGTAAATATGTTCCATTATGGAAAGGATTTAACTCCACATTGTAGGCTACTTTCAAATTCAGATCAAAGCAGAAATAAAATTATTCTGATATTCAAAATGATGATTTTGCTCTCTCATTATCTCCTATGTTTAGCTCATTTCGATTGACCAGTTCAATATTCATCGCCACAGGCTATGTGTCTTTGCCATGATGACTATGAAGAGTCTAGTCCACTTGTACACGCAGAGCTCAGCAGAAAGTATTCGTCTGATGAGTTTTTCAGTTTGATTTGACAAAGAGAGGTCAGTCTGACAGCCTTGTCGGGGAGTTTTAGAGAACTGTCAGTTTCTCTCCTCTCTCCCTGTGTTTTAAGAACGTATAGCCACAGGGGTGATGATAAAAAATGTAACGGCTTACGCATCCGCCTGGCCGGACCGACTACAGTGTCCGTGATAGAAAGTGACTGGCCTTTTTGCTCTACATACAGGAAACACGGTGCAAAGAATCCGCACTTGATTGTCCCTGTCCTAACATCTTTTTGATGTTGGATTGATTAATTTAGGCCGTAACGAAATAATGGATAATGGTGCGTATTTTTTGCAATAGACACATTCTCAAGGCAAAAAAAGTTTTTTTTATTAGATAAACGGATAAAAAAATATATTTATGTGGATTCCCTCTGATTAATCAATGTTCCATTACTTAGGAAGTGTTGACATAGGCCTACAGAAGAACATTAATTCAGTTAGGCCTATTTACCATGGCTTGTGCGCATGGGGCTGCGAGCAGAATGTTGAGTGATTATTCATGTTTAAAAGTATAATTGGTCATCAACTTCACTAAAACATCCAAACAGCTTACTGGAAATGTGATTCAATGGTGTCGGATAAAAGAAGCAGAAGCTAAATCGCCTACAAAAAAAACAGCCACTTGTGACACGGCTGAATAATCATAATAATAATATATATATATATATTACAATAAAACCATAATGCTCTAAAGTCAATCATTCCCCCTTGAATAAAGCATTATAATTCAGTCAATCAAACAAGTCCGTTATAACCACATCCAATGACTCACGTTAGAAAGTATAGTTATATCTCTCTGCAGGTGTGTGTCGTGACGGCAAGGCCCGGGCCAGCCGCCGTTTGAGCATTTGACTGGAAACGCATTTTGTCGCAATTGTTTGTGTTGAAATATATCCGTGCTGAGAGACGGACACAACTAATCTTTACATTTTTAACATTTAATTAGGCAAGTCAGTAAAGAACAAATTCTTCTTACAATGACGGACTACCGGGGAACAGTGGGTTGTTCAGGGGCAGAACGAACGGGCAGAACGACAGATTATTACTTTGTCAGCTCGGGGATTCAATCCGGCAACCTTTCGGTTACTGACCTAACGCTCTAACCACTAGGCTACCTGCCGCCACCGATAATGTTATCTTTTACAATGCAGCACACCACAGCATTTCACGCAGAACCGACCAGCACATGCCAGATGGTCCCTTAACTTTAAACAACAACCAAACAATAGGCCACAAATTAGGACTACATTTATGTTTGAAATTTAGGACACAAAATATTTCAAACTGATGAAGCGGTTCTCAACACATCAGTTTAACAGAGTATAAGAGATACATTTGATTGCAAACGGATCCCACTAAATCTATAATTGGAGATTTAATTTATTATAGCCTATTCTAATATCGTCGTATATACATTTAGGATTTCATTAATAAAACACAAAGCTCAGTTAAAATGTCCCCATGGAGATGTGCTAATTATTAGATCATCGTTAAAAACAACAAAACAAAGCATATAGCCTATTTACTCCTATTTGACACATCAAATGAAATAGATTCGATTCTAATTAAAACAAATACAATTTAGTTTTTTCACATGCTAAATAAATGTGATGCAGTATGATTTTTGAAAGCCGTGAAAATGTTGGTTGCCTATAATTTTGAAATAAAAAAAACCTATAGCCTCAAGTTTAAAAAATTCGCGATTTCAATATAATTTAAGGAAATATTTCCTCACAAATGAACCGACTTTATTGTTGCCTAAAGGAAGAACTGCTACTTTGACAGGACAGACAGGGAGAGTTCAACAAGAGAGAGAGCGAGAGGCTTGGATTTCCTCTCGTCCCGTTCACCTCTGAGCAACGGTAATCGGATAGGCGCAAACTGCTTGATCAATAATGTATGTAGTCGGCTATCAAATCTATCGATATGCGTCGCGAGGCTACACGCTGCAGCATGTTTGCGCGATTAACTGGAGGCCGCTTCCATTGCATTGGGAAATAATCAATTCTGGAGAGATGATTGGTTTAAATGACAAGTCATCATCAGCATAAACCACGAATATAGCCCACCCATGAATTTATAGGCCTACAGATTAATATAACCTAAACATTTTTCGAGGTAAAATAAGAAATATCTTGAGCACATCATTCAGTCTTTTGTTCTTTGAGCATCAGTTAACATCAAGTAAGGTGAACCACCCAAACCAAAATACAGCCACAGCACACAGAAATAAAAACTGTTGTATGTTGTATCAATCAAATGTTTCACTCTTGGTTTCTTCACCCCATTCAGGACAACATTGGAAAACAGACTGGAGAAAGAATGAGAGGTGAGAGAAAAGTAAACAAAAGAAGATTTAAAAAGGCTGAGAGGAAGCTGGTGATGATGATGATGGTGGTGGGGATGATGATGAAGATCATGAAGAAATAGCAGTAGGTAAAGATGAGATGAGGAAGATTCAGGGCAAAGGTCTTTCAATTTGACAAACAAAAACAAAGACGACAGTGATGATGTTGATGATAATGATGAAGAGGAAGGGGTAGACGAAGACGACAGTGGTTGAGAGGCAGACAGTGATGATGTTGATGATAACGATGAAGAGGAAGGGGTAGACGAAGACGACAGTGGTTGAGAGGCAGACAGTGATGATGTTGATAATAACGATGAAGAGGAAGGGGTAGACGAAGACGACAGTGGTTGAGAGGCAGACAGTGATGATGTTGATGATAACGATGAAGAGGAAGGGGTAGACAAAGACCCAGGTGTAGTAAGAAAAGCAGGATAGATTACCAAAGAGCCCATTGCCAGTTCGGCCTTTCCTCATCAGGTACATGGCCCAGGACAGGGGACTGGAGTTGGAGAAGGGCCCAGGATTCATGCTTCGTCTCTGGGTACTTGCGGAGCGAACGGTGGGGTGGGTTTTTAAGACCCAGCACAGGAATATGGAAAGCTAGATCCGCCTCACTCTCACCCTCATCCTTTTATACCCACCCACCCTACCCACCTCCCCCCCTCGCCCAAGATATTAGTGAAAAACTGAAAACGAGAGAAAGAAGGAGAGAAAGGAGGGGAAAACGGATGGCATCCACTCATGCTTAATATATTCCCTCACTAAGCGTAGCCCCGGGGGACTCGGCATCACTCTGCCCTCAGGCAACTCAGACCTGCTAATTTCATTTAGCGACTCAAATGATTTTTCTCTCTCTCCTTTCCTCTCTCCATCGCTCCCCCCTCCATGTCTTTCTCTCACCTCTCCCCCTCGCTTCTTTTTCTAAAGTTCTGACAAATGGTGAAAATAAAGGCAAAGACTTAAACTTGCGAGAGCAGGGGATTGAGTTGGTCTTAGCCATAAAGACTGGTTTGTGTTTTAAGTAATTGTCATCGAGTTTGTGGATCACATGAAGAAGGACCATTTTCTCAGTGGTTCACGCCTGAGTTTGGGAACCACACGGTCCTTACACTGGAAGATCTGCACACCAGATTCGAACGACGGAGACAGTTTGATTTGCCTGTGACAGCTCCTGAGGTGACATGACCACTATGGCTGGTCTCTGGCTTCCTGGAAACCACCTAGCGTGACACGGATCAGTCCTCTGGTCTGGTTGAGGTTGGTGCATGGCCACTGAGGTTTCTGGGTCGTCCTCCACACACACCCCGAATCCACCACTCATAGTCACTATCCCACAGACCTGGGCCCAACGGAACTCTGGGTACACCAGTGGCAGTACCACAGGACACCGAATGTGTGTGTGTTGCAGGGATCTGGTACGCCACAGCAGGTCATGATGGTCTAGTGAAGGCACTACTAGGGACAAGCTTGACAGGATGCGTCACCTCTGTCACCACACTGTATTAGTTGGTTGGAACCTCCTCTTCCACTCTGCCAATCTCTGCAGGTCAGAGTTTCTCTTTGGGGACGTGGATTGAACTGTCCCTCTAATCGTCTTTTTCTTTATATTTGTTTATTTTTATATTTTTCCCTCTCTTAGGGGACTGCTCTCTGTGCCAGGGGCAGTCTTTCCCCTGCTGTCTCTAGAGTTGGGGCCACCCTGAGGCCAGCACCAGAGCCACACTGAGGATCAATACCCACACACTCGCCCCTCCTCACCACCTTCACCACCTCCCTGAACACGGGATCGATGGAGAGATACAGCCTGGGGAGGAGTCTCATAGAGCTTCAAAGAGCTTCTCATCAGTCACTCATCACTCAGTCACTCAGTCACTCATCACTCAGTCACTCATTACTCACCTGCTGAAAGTGTTAGCAGATTGTTTTAAGTTTATTGTAGAAGATTTACAGAAGTTGGAATTGAATGTTTCTGTAATCAAACATTGTGAAAGCAGTGATAGTGACTCTCAAGTTAAAATAGAGGGGGGAAAAATTGAGGCTTGCACGTACGCACGTACGCACTCACACCTCCTCTATAATTCATGGGGCTGTATTGTTTGGATGCAGTTAACTGCTACTTAAAAGTAATTAATTGATTTTCTGACATATCAGTTAGCAGCACTGCCAAGTGACAGAACAGAGTGGTCCAGCACCTGGTTAACAGACACACACCTTCACATAGCCGCACACACGCACGCACGCAAGCACGCACACACACACACTCACACTCCAGGAATGGGACAAACAGCCCACACACACTCAGTCCAGCTGTATTTACATTGCAACTAAGGATAAACTCTTAACCAGTGACACATACAACACAAACACACAGCATTTCAAAGGAGCAGTTTTTCCCATGGTCCCTTTCCTGTACTCCCCTGCCCCATCTCTGAATCCCCTAGGGCCCAATAGACCCAGTAATGCTAACATGGCTAACACCAGAACTAGTATCATGACAAGATAATCAGGCTAATCTGTCAATCACAACTAAATCAGAATACTACAATGAATTCATCCCTCAATCCAAGTGCTGTTTGATTTGGTCATTTCTGACTGAAGATATGACTCAGTGCATTGAGTTTGTCTGTGTCTGAAACCTGCCAGTCTTCAGAAGGGAAGGCTTGTGTGTGTGTGTGTGTTGAATAATTCAGCGTGCTCTCAGATGAGAGAAAACTAGCAGCTCTATGAGGCACTCCTCCTGTGGAACTACTGATTGATTTTCTGACACAAGCTATGAGGAGAGAATATGAGAGAGAGAGGGAGAGAGAGAGGAGAGGAGAGGAGAGGAGAGAGGGTCACATAGCGCTCAACGGTTTGAAGTGATGTATCTGTCTAAACGTTACTGTGACACCCGTTTGTAACCTTGTAATGTTGACACCTATTCCAGTCATAGTATACATCCTATGCACAGTTCAGCTGTCCACACTTCACTTTTCACCTACAGCTTATATCTCAGCACCTCTGTCCTTGCTGTATAGCGCACTGAGCAGGGAGAGAGGGATGGAAGGATGGAAGGAGGGACGGAGACAGGAGAGGGGAGAGAGGGATGGAAGGAGGGAAGGATGGAAGGAGGGAGGGAGAGGGAGACAGGAGAGGGAGACAGGAGAGAGGGATGGAAGGAGAGAGGGATGGAAGGAGGGAGGGAGGGAGACAGGAGAGGGGAGAGAGGGATGGAAGGAGGGAAGGAGGGACGGAGACAGGAGAGGGGAGAGAGGGATGGAAGGAGGGAAGGATGGAAGGAGGGAGGGAGAGGGAGACAGGAGAGGGGAGAGAGGGATGGAAGGAGGGAAGGATGGAAGGAGGGAGGGAGAGGGAGACAGGAGAGGGGAGAGAGGGATGGAAGGAGGGAAGGAAGGAGGGACGGAGACAGGAGAGGGGAGAGAGGGATGGAAGGAGGGAAGGATGGAAGGAGGGAGGGAGAGGGAGACAGGAGAGGGGAGAGAGGGATGGAAGGAGAGAGGGATGGAAGGAGGGAGGGAGGGAGACAGGAGAGGGGAGAGAGAGATGGAAGGAGAGAGGGATGGAAGGATTGAGGGAGGGAGACAGGAGAGGGGAGAGAGAGAGAGCTACGGGGATCTGCCTCAGGCAGCGTTTAGTGCAGTTTGAATGGATGAGCAGGTGCAGTGATGCAGGAAAACAAACACACACACACACACACACACACACACACACACACACACACACACACACACACACACACACACACACACACACACATAGACAGACACGCACACACACACACATAGACACACACACACACACACACACATAGACAGACACACACACACACACACACACACACACACACACACATAGACACACACACACACACACACACACACATAGACAGACACGCACACACACACACATAGACACACACACATAGACACACACACACACACACACACACATAGACAGACACGCACACACACACACACATAGACAGACACGCACACACACACACACACACTGACTAGTTTAATCACCTGTGAAAAAGGACACTATTCCATGTGATCAACAGAAGAGACTGGGACTATGAGTGGTGTGTTTATTTTCATGTCTTTATTTCAGCACATTTTGAACAAGTCTGCTTCTTCTTTTGTGATTTCGGCCCGGGTTACTTATTTTTTTAAAGTGCTTCCTGAATAAAATGTGATATATTGATCTGTAAACTATGGAAAGTTTTCATCTACCATCCAATGATATGGACGCATAGAAGGATCAATAGAAAGAGGAGAGGATGGATGGATGGATGGATAAAAGGATGGATGGATGGATAAAAGAATGGATGGGCAGTAAAGGTGCATGGTGTCCTGATGGAGGGATGAGCCTTGGCCTCGGGGCAGGAAGAGAGGGATGAGAGAGGGATTGGAGGAGGAGATCCCAGAGGAAACGAGAACCAGGAGCACGAGTCCAGAAGTGAGGAGAAGCAGCCACTGTACAGTCCTGGAAGTGATTTACATTAGGTTGCCCCTCTGACTCAACAGAAAAACTCAAACTGACTCAAACAACATGTCCATCATTAGCCAACTGACAGTTGGTCAGTGATCAGTGTGAGTGTCTGAGGTAAGCCTGCAGTCTAATCTGGGTCCTGGTGGTTGGGACTGCGTCTGCTGTGGTTGGGACTGGGTCCTGGTGGTTGGAACTAACAGATGGTCTCTTTAGAAATGAGTCACAGGCTTGTCAACAGACAGAGACAGAGAGATGGGGACGGATGGCTGTACCTTGATAGTCCAAAATGGACTCTCATCCTTAACCTGCACTAATCTGAAAACATTGGCAATGTGAAAGCAACACGTTAACCCTTGTACAGGTATTTAAGGTCGGAGCAGACAAAGGGAAAGGAGACAAAGAGAAGAAGCTACTTTAAACTATTGAAATGGATCCAGAGTCAGAGGGACTCATATCTATACTATTGAGATGGATCCAGAGTCAGAGGGACTCATATCTATACTATTGAGATTAATGCAGAGTCAGAGGGACTCATATCTATACTATTGAGATGGATCCAGAGTCCGAGGGACTCATATCTATACTATTGAGATGGATGCAGAGTCAGAGGGACTCATATCTATACTATTGAGATGGATGCAGAGTCAGAGGGACTCATATCTATACTATTGAGATTGATGCAGAGTCAGAGGGACTCATATCTATACTATTGAGATGGATCCAGAGTCAGAGGGACTCATATCTATACTATTGAGATGGATCCAGAGTCAGAGGGACTCATATATATGGCAGCATGGCAGGCCCATTCTCACAACCCTCACTGGTGGGGTTGCCAAGTGGTAGGTTTCCCAAGTGGTAGGGTTTCCCCTAATCTCTCGTGGACAGACCAATGTAAATAGAACTGGTACCGTAGAATCTGTCAGCAGTAGCTCCGGTGTTTGGGTTTTTTCGTCACTGTTTATTTGGACAAATCACGATTTCACAGGTGTTAGCATCTTTCGAATTTCGGAAGGGGAGGAGACTTGCGTAACTTGCAAAGAGAGATGGTGGAGCTCCTCCTTCTAGCATCTCTTCATCGCTTCTCTTAACAAGTATGGACCTAGAACTTAATCGAGCAGCTGACCAATTACGCAATACTTTAGTTCTGGGTTAAACGTGATTAGGTTGCCCCACGTAGGCAGGTAGCCTAGTGGTTAGAGCGTAGGGTCAGTAACCGAAAGGTTGCTGGATCTAATCCCCGAGTTGACATGGTAAAAATCTGTCATTCTGCCCCTGAACAAGGCAGTTAACCCACTGTTCCACGGTAGGCTGTCATTGTAAATAAAAATTTGTTCTTAACGGACTTTCCTAGTTAAATAAAGGTTCAATTGGGTTTGCGCTCTGTCGTAACCGGCCGCGACCGGGAGGTCCGTGGGGCGACACAATTGGCCTAGCGTCGTCTGGGTTAGGGAGGGCTTGGCCTTATCCTTATCTCATCGCGCACCAGCAACTCCTGTGGCGGGCCGGGCGCAGTGCGCGCTAACCAAGGTTGCCAGGTGCACGGTGTTTCCTCCGACACATTGGTGCTGCTGGCTTCCCAGCGCGGCTTGGTTGGGTTGTGTATCGGAGGACGGGAGTTGTAGCGATGAGACAAGATAGTAGCTACTAAAAAACAATTGGATACCACGAAATTGGGGAGAAAAAGGGGTAAAATTCAAAAAAATAAATAAATAAAAATAAAGGTTCAATTTAATATTATTATTATTAAAAAAATTTTTAAAATAGGTTGAGTGATTGGCTAATAACACAACTCTGGGATATCATTAGGGGCTGTAATTATCTGGGTGACCCAAACTAGGATGTTGAATGGGGGTAGGGGGGGGGGGGGGTAGCTGGACATTTTAATAGGGGTCAGGCTGGCCTTTTCCCCCCAGCAAGAGACAGAGGAGAGAGGACACTGGTCAATACATCAGTCATCAGTCAGCCACAAAATCAAAATCAAGTAATGACTCACACGGCCAAAATCCCTTATGACAGAGACAGTGATGGAGGAAGGCAGACAGAAAGACACAAAGGGGACCCTCCTCCCCCCTAAATCAGCTGAAAAGATCCACCCTCACCTCCCACCCCTCCGGTCTTAACAGTACCCCAGGAGGATGAAGGCCCATTGCTAAATGAAGAAGAAGAGCTGGTTCAGTAAATGGAACCAAGGCCTCTCTTTCCCTCCACACCACGACACACTCGGAGCGAAGCGTCAACGAACTGATAAATAAATGACCAGTCGAGTCACTGGATGGACAGAACAAATGGATGAGTGCAGTAGCGAAGGATGGGAGGGATGGGAGGGGTTCTCTCACACACACTTTGCATGGTTACTTCGTTAACCACACTGGGAAGGGGACTCGGTGGAGTGTGTGTGAGTGCGTGTATGTCCTTACTTTGTTAACCACAGTGTTTTGGGGACTGGGGTGGCAGGCACGGTGGACTGGTCCCATTGGGCCGTGGTGGTTCTCGGTCGGTCCATTACCGAGGAACACGGGGGGTACTCTGTGGGACTCTGTGGTCGGGCCAATGGACTGAACCCCACGGCACCCCGGCATTCTATCGACAGCTAAATGGGCATTTCCTGTCGCGGTTTCTCGCATGGAAGGTGGCGATGTCGCCCGAGAAGCAAAGCATCACGGGAAAGTCGTGGCGTTTTTCGCATGCTAGGATGCACTAACACGTCCCCGACCATCACCATCAGAGAGGAGGTGTACCGAAAAGAAGGGAGCGAGAAAGAGGAGGGGAATAAATGAATAGTTAAATAGATAGAAGGAATGGAGACACAATTAGAGATGATTCTCATTCCTTCTGGTTGTACTTTAGCGGCTAACTTTGGCATTGAGCGTTCAGGAAGGTGCATTCAGTCCCTAGTATCCTGTTGTAGCCACTAGCCCCAGTAAAAAGCTGTTTCTCATGGATGAAGCTCACTATGATGGGAGGCAAGATCTCTTTATCCCTGCCTATATGTACATATCTACCTCAATTACATCGTACCCCAGCACTTCAACTTGGCACTGGTACCCTGTGTATATAGCCATGTTATTGTTACACATTGTGTATTTATTCCTTGTGTTGCATTTAAAAACAATTGTATACTGCATTGTTGGTAAGTAAGCATTGTACTGTTAGTCTACACCTGTTGTTTACAAAGCATGTGACCATTCAAATTTGATATGTTCTGCAGTACCCACACTGGGCCTAGTATTGACTGCAGTGGTGGCCATACAGGGGCTGAGTGGGTTACCCCACCAGGGGGCTGAGGGACCGGGTGCTGTGGGGAGACATACAGGACCACTTCACCATGACATACAGAATATAGGACGGCTAACCAATGGACTGGCTCCCCTTAAAACACATTCTAACACAAACACATACTAACACCTAACCCGAAGCCAGAGAGAAATCCCCAGAGAGAGGGGGAAGGAGAGCGAGGGAGAGAGAGAGAGAACAGAGTGAATGAAACGGAGGAGGAGGAGATGAAAACAAGACAAGGAGAGAATAATATAAAAACGACAAAACAAAAGGCAAGAGTGATTAAACAGACGGAGGGAGGAGGAGGAAGAAAGGGAGGAGGATGGAGAGATGAAAAAGAGGAGAGGAAATGAAGGGACTTTATTAGAGCTGCTCTTCCTGTTCGTCGGATGCGGAGCGAGGGAGCGGAGGAGGAGGAGGGGAGGGGATGGAGGGAGGAGGGAGGAGGGGGATCAAACGCCTGGGCCGGTTGTCTGATGTAGGGCCAGCTCACCACATGGCCCAGACTCCCAAGGGGAGAGGGAGGGGGGCAGACGCAGGAGGGGCCATGGGAGAGAGAGGGGCTTAGGGCAGTCAGCCTCTACTCTACTCCCAGGCTTCATCCGGGCCTAGAGTTCACAGCTGGGGAAATAGCCAAGTGCTGAGAACGAGTAGTAGTCCAATGCCCCATTCCAAATTGACCCCTAGACCCTAGCCCCAGGCACTCCTCTTAGATCTGAAAGGACTGGATAGGTATTAATATATGTTTCGGGTTACATTTTGCCCTCTGATGAGCTAGTTGGAAGTTTAGCCATATTGCCAACACCTACACAACCCTTTCATATTTACATGAAGGGCCTAGGGGTACACATGCACCCACGCACGCATGCACACACACTATGTTAGGTGGAAATCCCCATTAGTTCTGGGTAACAAAGACAAGCCTGTTCCCTCACAGACATACTAACACATTAACACCAGGGAGAGAGAAAAGACTAGGAGGAAGTGTGTGTCTGTCCGCGCTTGATTGTGTGCGTACATGTGTGAGACAGACAGAGAGAGAGAGAGACAGAGAGAGTGAAAGAGACAGAAATAGAGAGAGACAGAGAGAGAGAGACATAGAGAGATAGAGAGAGATAGAGAGAGAGAGAGACGGAGAGAGAGAGACAGAGAGAGAGACAGAGAGAGACAGAGACGGAGAGAAAGACAGAGACAGAGAGAGAGAGAGACACAGAGAGAGAGAGACAGAGAGAGACAGAGAGAGAGAGACAGAGAGAGAGACAGAGAGAGAGACAGGGAGAGAGAGAGACAGAGAGAGAGACAGAGAGCGAAAGAGAGAGAGACAGAGAGAGACAGAGACGGAGAGAGAGAGAGACAGGGAGAGACAGAGAGGAGAAAAGGAGTAGAAATGGAATAGAGGAAGTACTTGTGATTTTACTGTAGCCAGATAGTAGGGCGACTGAGGTCAGAGTGTGTGTATGTGTTTGTCCATGTCTGCAAGTCTGTGACAGTGAGTTAGTATGTATGTCTATGTGTCTACCAGTATGTCTATGCTTGTGTATCTCAGCATGCATTTATTGGTGTGTTTGTATGTCCGGCGCTGGGACTAAACATAGTGTGTGTTTGTGTGTGTGTGTGTGTGTGTGTGTGTGTGTGTGTGTGTGTGTGTGTGTGTGTGTGTGTGTGTGTGTGTGTGTGTGTGTGTGTGTGTGTGTGTGTGTGTGTGTGTGTGTGTGTGTGTGTGTGTGTGTGTGTGTGTGTGTGTGTGTGTGTGTAGCAGAATCACGAAGAGCTAAATCATGTGTGTGTGATTAAGCATAGCTCACAGAGTATGCTCGGCGTGCAGATGACAGCGCAGAAACAGGTGGACCTAAACTACCCTGATGCGTGTGGTGTGTGTGTGTGTGTGTGTGTGTGTGTGTGTGTGTGTGTGTGTGTGTGTGTGTGTGTGTGTGTGTGTGTGTGTGTGTGTGTGTGTGTGTGTGTGTGTGTGTGTGTGTAGCAGAATCACGAAGAGCTAAATCACAACACCTAATTACTCTAGCAGACATCGTCAGTCAGACAGACATATAAAACCAAGTCACTGTGGCTGGCCCAGATACGAACCCTAACCCAGGGCCGCGTTCACTTACACATAGTTACATCAGACATGGCATATGGTTGACATGTGACTGACCGGGTATAGAAGCTTGGTCATCCGCTAGATTTATGAGCGTGTTAGCCCACTGAGCTAGAGTATTGCTGTTGGGCCTATCACAGAGTTACTAGTCCTCAATGAACCATGATCCAGAAGAGGACGAAGCACAGATGCACGGTATGCATGGGTGTGAGAATGTGTGTGTGTACGTGACTTTGAACTTATCTACATCTGAATCATTTGTCTGACAAATAGATTTCCAGGGACAGGAGAGAGAGAGAGAGAGCGAGAGAGAGATAGAGACAGACAGAAAGAGTGAGACACATATTGAGATAGACAGAGATAGAGAGAGCAAGCAAGAGGGAGAGGCCAGATCTCTTCATTAGCAGCTTAGAAAATGTAAAGCAGTGTTTTGTGTGTTCTCATAATGCCTCACTATGGGTTACAATGACTCACTGTGCTGTACATTATCTTCCTCACACAAACACAAAGTGATGTCCGTCTGTTGGGCGACCCTCTTTGTGAGTGCCCTAGTGCCTGTATTGAATAGTGTTGCTGTCCTTGCTGTAATGGTGACCAGATAGAGGAGACAGTGAAGGGGAAGGAAGCAGAGCAGCTGTGTGTGTAAGGAGCCGTTAGGAGACAAGGACGTAATACACACACACACAGTCAAAGGACATCTCAGGAAACAGCTCTGTGAAAGTGCTCTGTTGTGTGTGTGTGTGTGTGTGTGTGTGTGTGTGTGTGTGTGTGTGTGTGTGTGTGTGTGTGTGTGTGTGTGTGTGTGTGTGTGTGTGTGTGTGTGTGTGTGTGTGTGTGTGTGTGTGTGTGTGTGTGTGTGCGTGTACTATGCTAGTGTGTGAGAGAGAACAGAAAGATAGACAGAGTGAGCCGTCTGTTTTGAATATGGGTTAGCCATTCTGGTTAGCCACAGTCACCTCTCTATGTCACCACCGTCTGTCTACTACTGCTGATACACACAGAACTGCTTTACCCACAGCTTTCCTACCACAGAGTGTTAGGGCTCTATTACCCACAGCTTTCCTACCACAGCACCACATAGTGTTAGGGCGCTATTAGCCAGAGCTTTTCTACCACAGCACCACAGAGTGTTAGGGCTCTATTGCCTACAGCTTTACTACCACAGCACTACAGAGTGTTAGGGCTCTATTACCTACAGCTTTACTACCACAGCACCACAGAGTGTTAGGGCTCTATTACCCACAGCTTTACGACCACAGCACCACAGAGTGTTAGGGCTCTATTACCCACAGCTTTACTACCACAGAGTGATAGGACTCTATTACCCACAGCTTTACTACCACAGCACCACAGAGTGTTAGGGCTCTATTACCTACAGCTTTACTACCACAGCACCACAGAGTGTTAGGACTCTATTACCTACAGCTTTACTACCACAGTGCCACAGAGTGTTAGGGCTCTATTACCCACAGCTTTACTACCACAGCACCACAGAGTGTTAGGGCTCTATTACCTACAGCTTTACTACCACAGCACCACAGAGTGTTAGGGCTCTATTGCATACAACTTTACTACCACAGCACCACAGAGTGTTAGGGCTCTATTATCCACAGCTTTACTACCACAGAGTGTTAGGGCTCTATTACCCACAACTTTACTACCACAGAGTGTTAGGGCTCTGTTACCCACAGCTTTACTACCACAGCACCACAGAGGGTTAGGGCTCTATTACCTACAGCTTTACTACCACAGCACCACAGAGTGTTAGGACTCTATTACCTACAGCTTTACTACCACAGCACCACAGAGTGTTAGGACTCTATTACCCACAGCTTTACTACCACAGCACCACAGAGTGTTAGGGCTCTATTACCCACAGCTTTACTACCACAGCACCACAGAGTGTTAGGGCTCTATTACCCACAGCTTTACTACCACAGAGTGTTAGGGCTCTATTACCCACAGCTTTACTACCACAGCACCACAGAGTGTTAGGGCTCTATTACCCACAGCTTTACTACCACAGCACCACAGAGTGTTAGGGCTCTATTACCCACAGCTTTACTACCACAGAGTGTTAGGGCTCTATTACCCACAGCTTTACTACCACAGAGTGTTAGGGCTCTATTACCCACAGATTTACTACCACAGAGTGTTAGGGCTCTATTACCCACAGCTTTACTACCACAGTACCACAGAGTGTTAGGGCTCTATTACCCACAGCTTTACTACCACAGAGTGTTAGGGCTCTATTACCCACAGCTTTACTACCACAGAGTGTTAGGGCTCTATTACCCACAGCTTTACTACCACAGAGTGTTAGGGCTCTATTACCCACAGCTTTACTACCACAGAGTGTTAGGGCTCTATTACCCACAGCTTTACTACCACAGAGTGTTAGGGCTCTATTACCCACAGCTTTACTACCACAGAGTGTTAGGGCTCTATTACCCACAGCTTTACTACCACAGTACCACAGAGTGTTAGGGCTCTATTACCCACAGCTTTACTACCACAGAGTGTTAGGGCTCTATTACCCACAGCTTTACTACCACAGAGTGTTAGGGCTCTATTACCCACAGCTTTACTACCACAGAGTGTTAGGGCTCTATTACCCACAGCTTTACTACCACAGAGTGTTAGGGCTCTATTACCCACAGCTTTACTACCACAGAGTGTTAGGGCTCTATTACCCACAGCTTTACTGTAACGTTCGCCGTCTTCCTCTGATGAGGAGTAAGAGAGGTCGGACCAATTTGCAGCATGGTATGTGTCAATTTTAATAAGACAAACTGAACACTACACAAATACAAAATAACAAAGTAAAACAAACGAAACGGTCCCGTGTGGTAACAAACACTAACACGGAAATTAATCAACCACAACTCTAAAGTGAAACCAGGCTACCTAAATATGGTTCTCAATCAGGGACAACGATAAACAGCTGCCTCTGATTGAGAACCATACCAGGCCAAACACAGAAATCCCAAAACATAGAAAAAGGAACATAGACAACCCACCCAACTCACGCCCTGACCATACTAAAACAAAGACATAATAAAATAACTAGGTCAGAACGTGACATTTACTACCACAGCACCACAGAGTGTTAGGGTTCTATTCAATCTGGATCGCTGAAGCCTTACAGACTGCCCAATAGAAATGTGAAGGGAATTTACCATATGCAGCGTTTACCATGAATGCTGTCACTGCTAACGCTGGAACATTTCCTTTAAATTTCTATCACGCTATAACGCAGAACTTCCGTGATACGCATTGAATAAAGCCCTTAGTGTGTGTGTGTGTGTGTGTGTGTGTGTGTGTGTGTGTGTGTGTGTGTGTGTGTGTGTGTGTGTGTGTGTGTGTGTGTGTGTGTGTGTGTGTGTGTGTGTGTGTGTGTGTGAGAGAGAGAGAGAGAGAAAAACAGAGAGAGTTAATGTGAGTGTACAGACAGACTGACGGATACCGTTATTTTTCACCCCTCACACCATAATGTCTGGCAACAGGAAGAGAGAGGAGGAGGGATAGGAGGAGGGAGATAGAGAGGAGGAGAGAGATAGAGAGGAGGAGGGGGGAGAGAGGAGGAGGGTAAAGTCTGACTGCATCTTTACTTATCAGCCCCACCAAACACACTCTGTGGTTTCACAATGTTACGGAAACAACCCCCCACCCACTCCACACACACACACACACACACACACACACACACACACACACACACACACACACACACACACACACACACACACACACACACACACACACACACACACACACACACACACACACACACACACACACAATCCCCCAACCCCCCCACCACACTTGCACCAACCTCCTAACTATTTTCAACAGCAATAACTGCAGAGAGAGTTTATCCTTGCCACTGTCGCCTTTGCTTGGCTTTCTATTACAAAGGCATCAGTAAGAAGTGCTCTGTTTTATATAGACTCAATTCCTCTGTTTCATATAGACTCATACCTGTTTTATATAGACTCAACCCCTCTGTTTTATATAGACTGAACCCCTCTGTTTCATATAGACTCATACCTGTTTTATATAGATTAAATTCCTCTGTTTCATATAGACTCATACCTGTTTTATATAGACTGAACCCCTCTGTTTTATATAGACTGAACCCCTCTGTTTCATATAGACTGAACCCCTCTGTTTTATATAGACTGAACCCCTCTGTTTTATATAGACTCATACCTGTTTTAAATAGATTAAATTCCTCTGTTTCATATAGACTCATACCTGTTTTATATAGACTCATACCTGTTTTAAATAGATTAAATTCCTCTGTTTCATATAGACTCATACCTGTTTTATATAGACTCATACCTGTTTTAAATAGATTAAATTCCTCTGTTTCATATAGACTCATACCTGTTTTATATAGACTCATACCTGTTTTATATAGATTAAATTCCTCTGTTTCATATAGACTCATACCTGTTTTATATAGACTGAACCCCTCTGTTTCATATAGACTCATACCTGTTTTAAATATATTAAATTCCTCTGTTTCATATAGACTCAACCCCTCTGTTTCATATAGACTGAACCCCTCTGTTTTATATAGACTCATACCTGTTTTAAATAGATTAAATTCCTCTGTTTCATATAGACTCATACCTGTTTTATATAGATTAAATTCCTCTGTTTCATATAGACTCATACCTGTTTTATATAGACTGAACCCCTCTGTTTCATATAGACTCATACCTGTTTCATATAGACTCAACCCCTCTGTTTTATATAGACTGAACCCCTCTGTTTCATATAGACCTGTTTTATATAGACTCAACCCCTCTGTTTCATATAGACTGAACCCCTCTGTTTCATATAGACTCAACCCCTCTGTTTTATATAGACTCATACCTGTTTTATATAGACTGAACCCCTCTGTTTTATATAGACTCATACCTGTTTTATATAGACTGAACCCCTCTGTTTTATATAGACTGAACCCCTCTGTTTCATATAGACTCAACCCCTCTGTTTTATATAGACTCATACCTGTTTTATATAGACTGAACCCCTCTGTTTTATATAGACTCATACCTGTTTTATATAGACTGAACCACTCTGTTTCACATAGACACAATCCCTCTGTTTCATATAGACTCACACATTCTGTTTTATATAGACTGAACCACTCTGTTTCATAAAGACTCAATTCCTCTGTTTTATATAGACTCATACCTGTTTTATATAGACTGAACCCCTCTGTTTTATATAGACTGAACCCCTCTGTTTCATATAGACTCAATCCCTCTGTTTCACATAGACACAATCCCTCTGTTTCATATAGACTCACACATTCTGTTTTATATAGACTCAATCCCTATGTTTCATATAGACTCACACATTCTGTTTTATATAGACTCAATCCCTCTGTTTCATATAGACTCAAACCCTCTGTTTTATATAGACTCAATCCCTCTGTTTCATATAGACTCACACATTCTGTTTTATATAGACTCAATCCCTCTGTTTCATATAGACCCACACATTCTGTTTCATATAGACTCAATCCCTCTGTTTCACATAGACTCAATCCCTCTGTTTCATATAGACTCACACATTCTGTTTTATATAGACTCAATCCCTCTGTTTCATATAGACTCACACATTCTGTTTTATATAGACTGAACCACTCTGTTTCACATAGACACAATCCCTCTGTTTCATATAGACTCACACATTCTGTTTTATATAGACTCAATCCCTCTGTTTCATATAGACTCACACATTTGTGTTTTATATAGACTCAATCCCTCTGTTTCATATAGACTCATACCTGTTTTATATAGACTCAATCCCTCTGTTTTATATAGACTCAATCCCTCTGTTTCATATAGACTCACACATTTGTGTTTCATATAGACTCAATCACTCTGTTTCATATAGACTCACACATTCTGTTTTATATAGACTCAATCCCTCTGTTTTATATAGACTCAATTCCTCTGTTTTATATAGACTCAATCCCTCTGTTTCATATAGTCTCAATCCCTCTGTTTCATATAGACTCAATCCCTCTGTTTCATATAGACTCAAACCCTCTGTTTTATATAGACTCAATCCCTCTGTTTCATATAGACCCACACATTCTGTTTTATATAGACTCAATCCCTCTGTTTCATATAGACTCAATCCCTCTGTTTCATATAGACTCACACATTTGTGTTTCATATAGACTCAATCACTCTGTTTCATATAGACTCACACATTCTGTTTTATATAGACTCAATCCCTCTGTTTTATATAGACTCAATTCCTCTGTTTTATATAGACTCAATCCCTTTGTTTCATATAGTCTCAATCCCTCTGTTTCATATAGACTCAATCCCTCTGTTTCATATAGACTCAATCCCTCTGTTTTATATAGACTCAATCCCTCTGTTTCATATAGACTCAATCCCTCTGTTTCATATAGTCTCAATCCCTCTGTTTCATATAGACTCAATCCCTCTGTTTCATATAGACTCAATCCCTCTGTTTCATATAGACTCAATCCCTCTGTTTCATATAGACTCAAACCCTCTGTTTTATATAGACTCAATCCCTCTGTTTCATATAGACCCACACATTCTGTTTTATATAGACTCAATCCCTCTGTTTCATATAGACTCACACATTCTGTTTTATATAGACTCAATCCCTCTGTTTCACATAGACTCAATCCCTCTGTTTCATATAGACCCAATCCCTATGTTTCATATAGACTCAATCCCTCTGTTTCATATAGACTCAAACCCTCTGTTTTATATAGACTCAATCCCTCTGTTTTATATAGACTCAATTCCTCTGTTTTATATAGACTCAATCCCTCTGTTTCATATAGTCTCAATCCCTCTGTTTCATATAGACTCAATCCCTCTGTTTCATATAGACTCAAACCCTCTGTTTTATATAGACTCAATCCCTCTGTTTCATATAGACCCACACATTCTGTTTTATATAGACTCAATCCCTCTGTTTCATATAGACTCAATCCCTCTGTTTCATATAGACTCACACATTTGTGTTTCATATAGACTCAATCACTCTGTTTCATATAGACTCACACATTCTGTTTTATATAGACTCAATCCCTCTGTTTTATATAGACTCAATCCCTCTGTTTCATATAGACTCAATCACTCTGTTTCATATAGACTCAATCCCTTTGTTTCATATAGTCTCAATCCCTCTGTTTCATATAGACTCAATCCCTCTGTTTCATATAGACTCAATCCCTCTGTTTTATATAGACTCAATCCCTCTGTTTCATATAGACTCAATCCCTCTGTTTCATATAGTCTCAATCCCTCTGTTTCATATAGACTCAATCCCTCTGTTTCATATAGACTCAATCCCTCTGTTTCATATAGACTCAATCCCTCTGTTTCATATAGACTCAAACCCTCTGTTTTATATAGACTCAATCCCTCTGTTTCATATAGACCCACACATTCTGTTTTATATAGACTCAATCCCTCTGTTTCATATAGACTCACACATTCTGTTTTATATAGACTCAATCCCTCTGTTTCACATAGACTCAATCCCTCTGTTTCATATAGACCCAATCCCTATGTTTCATATAGACTCAATCCCTCTGTTTCATATAGACTCAAACCCTCTGTTTCATATAGACTCACACATTCTGTTTTATATAGACTCAATCCCTCTGTTTCATATAGACTCAATCCCTCTGTTTCATATAGACTCAAACCCTCTGTTTTATATAGACTCAACCCCTCTGTTTCATATAGACTCAAACCCTCTGTTTTATATAGACTCAATCCCTCTGTTTCATATTGACTCAATCCCTCAGTTTTACATAGACTCAATCCCTCAGTTTCACATAGACTCAATCCCTCTGTTTTATATAGACTCAATCCCTCTGTTTCATATAGACTTACACATTCTGTTTTATATAGACTCAATCCCTCTGTTTCATTTAAACTAAATCCCTCTGTTTCATATAGACTCAATCCTTCAGTTTCACATAGACTCAATCCCTCTGTTTCATATAGACTCAATCCCTCTGTTTCATATAGACTCAATCCCTCTGTTTCATATAGACTCACACATTCTGTTTTATATAGACTCCATCCCTCTGTTTCATATAGACTCAAGTCTTCTGTTTCATATAGACTCAATACTTCTGTGTAAAGTCCTTAAGTAAAAATACTTTAAAGTACTACTTAAGTAGTTTTGGGGGGTATCTGTACTTTACTATTTATATTTTTGACAAATGTTTTACTTTTCCTTCACTACATTCCTAAATATGTATATACTGTTTACTCCATACATTTTCCCTGACACTCAAAAGTACTCGTTACATTTTGACAGGAAAATGGTCCAATTCACACACTTATCAACCGAACATCCTTGGTCATCCCTACTGCCTCTGATCTGGCGGACTCACTAAACACAAATGCTTTGTTTGTAAATTATGTCTGAGTGTTGAAGTGTGCCCCTGGCCCCTGGCCCCTGGCCTCTGGCCCCTGGCCCCTGGCTATCCGTCAATAAAAATACAAATATACAATTGTGCCTTCTGGTTTGCTTAATATAAGGCATTTGACATAGTTTTACTTTGACTTTTGATGCTTAATTATATTTTAAACTAAATACTTTCAGACTTTTACTCAAGGAGAATTTTACTGGGTGACTTACTTTTACTTGAGTCATTTAAGGTATCTTTACTTTTACTCAACTATGACAGTTGGGTACTTTGTCCACCACTGGACTCAATCCCTCTATTTCTATTTCCTTTCTTCTGTCTACTACAGGACAGTGTCTATCGGATAGCTTCTACTAGTAATGGCTCCATGTTCATCTCTGCACACACACACACTACAGGACAGTGTCTATCGGATAGCATCTACTAGTAATGGCTCCACGTTCATCTCTGCACACACACACACACACACACACACACACACACACACACACACACACACACACACACACACACACACACACACACACACACACACACACACACACACACACACACACACACACACACACACACACACACACACACACACACACACACACACACACACACACACAGGCCAATCCGACCAGGTGCCTGTCCCTAAGTCTCTTCCATCAGACAGCACAGCAGAGGTAAGGGCACCACGTTCATCTCTGCTCCGGTGTCTTAATGTACCCTTGTTCAGCGAGAGAGGCAGTGGTCAATACCTTGGCCTGGACACTGACGCTCGATAGTGGACGGTCTGTCTCTCTGTCTGTCTGTTTGTCCAGAACTGCTCAATAACCCTGCCTCCAGCCACAGTCCCAAGACCATAGATACTGTAGGACTCAGGCGGACTCTGTGGAGAACCATTCTATCAATACCTTTACTGCAGCTGTTTGCATAACTATCGGAATCAATACAAGTGTAGCGATTCCTGATTGGTGGGTATTTGGTTCCATTTCCATGACTCCACAGGCAGATTTTTCGAATTGAAAAACAGAGGCCTCTGCCTCGGTCGGTCTGGCCAAACACATAGAGCCATGGCTGGGTCTCTAGGCCTGGGGAAGTGGTAACCCAGCAGGGCTGTACAGGGACCAGTTCTGTAGAGGTACTCTACTATAAACACAGAGACCCATTGGGGGCCACAAGGACAGGACACTCAATAGAGACACACAAACACAGAGACCCATTGGGGGCCACAGGGACAGGACACTCAATAGAGACACACAAACACAGAGACCCATTGGGGGCCACAGGGACAGGACACTCAATAGAGACACACAAACACAGACATGCAAAGTACATGGCCTCACACCTACAATTTCACACACGCATGCTAAAACACATAATGAGTAAATAAGCACGAGAAGGAAGGGGGGCTCTGTTTGCCCTTTTCAAGGGACAAGGTTCAATCCCATCCACCCCCCTACATCCCTCGCCTCCCCCTCAAACACATCTCTCTTAGAACCCAGCATATCTGGCCTGCCTCTCTCCATCACCCATATCCTCTCTGCCACCCCTCTCTCCATGTGCCCCCATACACACACCTGTCATAACAGAGAGATGTATGGGTGTGTGTGTATTCTTGGATGTGTCACTATGCTCTTGAGACAGAGCATGACATGTACTGTGCTGCACTGTGTGCGTGTGCGTGTGTGTGTGGGTGTGTGTGAGAGCATCCCCTGTATACGTGAATCAGTATGTAGCAGACCCCAGTTCTCCTCTCGCTCTGTTTCCTCCTGCTGGTCCTGGAGGCCCCTGATAACCACAATCAAGCCTGGACAGACCCCTCGCCGAGGTGTGTGAGAGAGTATGAGTGAGTGTGTGTGTGTATCAGGGCCTGGCAGGCAGGTCGCGGGCCGAGAGACCCAGAGAGAAGCCAGGGTCAAGGGGTTGCGAGGCGTAAATCGCCCCTCGTTGGGTGACAGAAAAGCAGCAAAACAACCTTCAAAACTATGAGTTTGATCCAGACCACATAGAGAAATATGGTGCATGAACAAGTGGGAAAGGAGGGAGGACGGAGAGACGGAATGGATGGAGAGGAGGCGAGGCAAGTGGAAGTAGGCAGAATGTCAATTTAGTCCCAAGTTGGGTGACATAAAAACTGAAAAACAAGTTGAGTTATGGTGTGAGAATGAATGGAGAGGAGAAGAGGAGGAGAGAGAGAGAGGAAGGTCAAAGGTCAGGCTGAAATGAGGAGCGATGTTAAGAACATCCAGTACCAGGTTTTGGTGTTTGTGTGAGTAGGGAACGGAGTAGGAAACGAAAGTTGTGACTTTTAGTGAAGTCAGGAGAGTTTATCTGTCTGTCTCCATAGAACACGTTTTATCTTTCAGGACAAAACCTTGATGGTGTGAGACTGAGACAAGAGAGAGATTAGACCCTGACTGAAGTCTAACTGACCCCACAGTGATTACACACACACACACACACACACACACACACACACACACACACACACACACACACACACACACACACACACAAACAAATACAATAGAATTCACTGTAGTGTTTTTGCGGACTTTACCGTAGTTTTTACTGTAGTATACTGTAGTATTTACAGTTAACTATAGTTTAAATACTGTATTAAAAGAAAACTGTAGTACATACTATTAATGTAGTGTTTATGTAGTTTGTAGTGTAATGTAGTGTTTACTATGGTGTTTTTGTTTTCTTATCTTTGACACAGAAGTGTAAGTTTTCTCCTTCAGGAAACCTACTGGTGAAATACTAAAAGAGCACATTTTCCATAACCGGTATTTTTTTTATGTGGGTACACACACACACACACACACACACACACACACACACACACACACACACACACACACACACACACACACACACACACACACACACACACACACACACACACACACACACACACACACACACACACACACACACGCACGCACACACACACACACTACGTGGGACAGCTGCAGTGTCTGGAGATGGTGAGTGTTGACTTACAGAGAAAGACAGAGAAAGACGCACACAAATAAAAACAAATACCACAACACACTGGTGGGAACCACTGGATTCTTTTTTATTTATTTTTTTTGAATTTTACCCCCTTTTTTCTCCCCAATTTCGTAGTATCCAATTGTTGTAGTAGCTACTATCTTGTCTCATTGCTACAACTCCCGTACGGGCTCGGGAGAGACGAAGGCTGAATGTCATGCCTCCTCCGATACACAACCAAACCAGCCGTACAGCTTCTTAACACAGCGCGCATCCAACCCGGAAGCCAGCCGCACCAATGTGTCGGAGGCTACACCGTGCACCTGGCAATCTTGGCTAGCGCGCACTGCGCCCGGCCCGCCACAGGAGTCGCTGGTGCGCGATGAGACAAGGAGATCCCTACCGACCAATCCCTCCCTAACCCGGACGACGCTAGGCCAATTGTGCGTCGCCCCACGGACCTCCCAGTCGCGGCCGGTTACGACAGAGCCTGGGCGCAAACCCAGGGACTCTGATGGCACAGCTGGCGCTGCAGTACAGCGCCCTTAACCACTGCGCCACCCGGGAGGCTATCACTGGATTCTTCATCGTCTTTTCACATCTCTGTCTGAGAAAGTTATTACACACTTAGGCATATTCCTGTGTGTGAACATGCATCGGGTCCTGCAGATACACTTCCTGTGCTAACTGACAACTTCTACACAGAGAAGCTTAGCACACACACACACACACACACACACACACACACACACACACACACACACACACACACACACACACACACACACACACACACACACACACACACACAAAGGCGGCAGGAAACTCAGGATCCCATCTCGAGCTCTTTCTCAGAAATAGACTACAACAAAGTGGCTGCTCACTCAGTTACCTGCCTTGACGCCATGTTGATGTCAGAGCTAACTTTTCCTCAGCTAACAGAGATGTTTTGGGCCATAAGGCAAGAGCTTGTCACCTCCTTTTCTCTCACCTCGTCCTTTGTCACCCACTGTCCCTACTGTTTCTCATTTCTGTAGAGGAGGTAGATATATGACATATGCTCTCGTTCACTAACTGCTCTGACGAGAAAACATAAGTGAGCCGAGGTGAGGTGAGCTCCAAACAGGAATGAGGATAATGGAAAAAAGAAAGTCACAACTGCAAGTTTCTAAAATCAGTTTTTGCCAAAAAAGCTGAACATGCGCATTCAATCGCATGCACGCACACCCACACACACACACACACACACACACACACACACACACACACACACACACACACACACACACACACACACACACACACACACACACACACACACACACACACACACACACACACACACACGCACGCACACACACACACACTACGTGGGACAGCTGCAGTGTCTGGAGATGGTGAGTGTTGACTTACACAGCAGAAAGGAATGCATCTTCTCTCCTCCCTCCTCTCTCCTCCCTCTTCCTTCCCCTCCTATCTCTTCTCCTCACTACTCAATATTTTTTGACTCAACACAATTACAAAGCCCCCCAACCCTGATACACACAGTCGACACCATAAACCGCACATCTCAAATATAGTTCACGGTACAGGAGTGGTTCATGTGGTTCTTTGTGGTAAAGAGTTGGCGCCCATCAAGCTTACCCAGAGATCAGCTGCAACAGTAGAAAGTGCTGTGTGGTAGAGACGTTCCAATAGTCTGAGGGGTGTGTTGTATTACAGCTCATAGGCTCACCAGATAAAACAACATACTAGCCCTCAGATCTGTGGTTTTCAGATCCAGCCACAAGATGTAAAAACTACAGTAAAATAGCAACCAGTAGGGAGGGTTTGGCCGGCAGGGATGTCCTTGTCTCATCGCGCACTAGCGACTCCTGTGGCGGGCCGGGCGCAGTGTACGCTGACCAGGTCGCCAGGTGAACGGCTGGCTTCCGGGTTGGATATGCATTGTGTCAAGAAGCAGTGCAGGTTGGTTGGGTTGTGTTTCGGAAGACGCATGGCTCTCGACCTTCGCCTCTCCCGAGTCCGTACAGGAGTTGCAGCGATGAGACAAGACTGTAACTACCAATTGGATACCACAAAATTGATACACACATCTACTGTACGTCTGCACTCACCCCTGATGAAGCATGGCTGGTAGGATGACATGGATTCAAAGATGCTGTTTGATGCCATGGCAACGCGCCCGGTAAAAGTCCTAGCAACGCTACCTCACTTCTGGAACACACGGTTCTCTGCTATGTCCAGTGCTCCGATGTTCTCGTCCGTTCCTCCTTCCTCTTCTTTATTTGGATGTGGGGGGGGGGGTTTCAAAACTGATTCCTGACATGCAAACACACACAGGCCACAGGGTCAGAGAGAGTCAGTTAAAGTTCTCTCATCCACAGATCAACATCAATACAGAAAACATCAATAAAGATCAACATCAATACAGATCAACATCAATACAGACAACATCTTGATGGAACTGTGTAACTGTTATGTAGAGATGAAAACTGCTTTATGAATGCACAGCAAACTCAAAAACACAAAACACTCCCCATTCCTGACCCCCAGGTCACCCCAGGTTGGCGATGCAGGGAAGGTGCTCTCCTCCTGGGTAAAGAACAGAGCTCAGGGACCCCAAAGCCCTGGATCCCTGAGGAGTTATGGTGGTGGTATGCACCAACTCCTTGAGAGAGAGCTACATTTGTTCCAGTCCAGCAATAACACAGCTGATTCAACCATCCAAGGTCTTGATGATTAGTTGATCAGCTGAATCAGATGTGTTAGTGCTGAACTGGAAGAGAAGCATTACATACACTCTGTAGTTCTCTAGGACCAGGGCTGGTGTCCGCTGAGTGGAGGAGGCTGCGGTTTAAGGGCTCTTACCCTCCAGAGGTGGCCTGATCCTGGGATGAGAGGTGGTGAGGTAGTCTCTCCCTGTGGTTTCAGAGGATCACTAACCTCTGGCTGAGTCACACGCTGTAATCCAACCTAGCCAATCTCTCTCTCTCTCCCTCTCTCTCTCTCTCTCTCTCTCTCTTTCTCTCTCTCACACACACACACACCTTACTCTCCCTTCTCTCTTTCTCTTTCTCACTTATCCTCCTTACTCTTCTCTCTCTTTCACTGTCTTTCTTTACCTGTTTCTAGCTCTTTCTCTCTCCCTCCTCTCACCTCTCTCCGGCGGTGATTGTAGTCGTCTCCTGTCTGGTCACAGCTCTGGTTTGTGGTCGAGTGGTTGGACCACGGTCGGTCTCTCACCTCTCTCCGGCGGTGATTGTAGCCGTCTCCTGTCTGGTCACAGCTCTGGTTTGTGGTCGAGTGGTTGGACCACGGTCGGTCTCTCCTAACCCCAGCGGCGGCTTCAACTGTTCCCCTCGAGGAAAAAAGAGCCAGGGCTCAAGCCCATTGGGCGAGGACGGTCACGTGATCCTCAGAGTGAGCGACTCTCTTTTTGTGGCGTTGTTTTGTTTTCGTTTAATCTGGTATTGTGGCTTTACTCAGCCACCCCACCTGCCCTCTGCCTGACCAACTGTTAGCACTGGGGAAGTGGCTGTGGCTACAGTTTAGAGAGAGACACAGAGAGAGAGAGAGAGAGAGAGAGAGATCGAGAGAGAGAGGTTAAAGAGAGAGAGGGAGAGAGTGTATGTGCCAGTGTTTGTCTGTGGTTTTTGCAAAAGAGAGAGAGAGAGAGAGAGAGAGAGAGAGAGAGAGAGAGCGAGAGAGAGAGAGAGAGAGAGAGAGAGAGAGAAAGGGTGAGCATGTGTGTATTTAGAATGAGAGAAAGGTGAGTCACCCACACAAAGCCTACCCATGCAAATCTCTCTCCAGGAGGAGAGTGTGTGTGTTTGTTTGTGTGACGGCTTGGGCAACTGAAGCCTCGCACAATTTACATGCCATCTTTTCATATCACTGTCCCATTTCCTCATGTTGTGACAGGAAAATAAAGAAAGAGCGGGAGAGCAAAAGAGAGGAAGAGAGAGAGGGGAAAAGAGAAGAAGAGAAAGGGGGAAAAGAGAGGAAGAGAGAGAGGGGAAACGAGAGGAAGAGAGAGAGGGGAAAAGAGAGGAAGAGAGAGAGGGGGAAAGAGAGGAAGCGAGAGAGGGGAAAAGAGAGGAAGAGAGAGAGGGGAAAAGAGAGGAAGAGAGAGAGGGGAAAAGAGAAGAAGAGAGAGGGGAAAAGAGAGGAAGAGAGAGAGGGGAAAAGAGAGGAAGAGAGAGAGGGGAAAAGAGAGGAAGAGAGAGAGGGGAAAAGAGAGGAAGAGAGAGAGGGGAAAAGAGAGGAAGAGAGAGAGGGGAAAAGAGAGGAAGAGAGAGAGGGGAAAAGAGAGGAAGAGATAGAGGGGAAAAGAGAGGAAGAGAGAGAGGGGGAAAGAGAGGAAGAGAGAGAGGGGAAAAGAGAGGAAGAGAGAGGGGAAAAGAGAGAAAGAGAGAGAGGGGAAAAGAGAGGAAGAGAGAGAGGGGAAAAGAGAGGAAGAGAGAGAGGGGAAAAGAGAAGAAGAGAGAGGGGGAAAAGAGAGAAATAGAGAGGGGGAAAAGAGAGGAATAGAGAGGGGAAAAAGAGAGGGAGCAAGTGAAAGAGCTAGATAGCAGGGAAGTAGAGAGAGTGAGAGTGAAAGAAAAGGAGGGGGAAGACAGAGAGAAAGAGAGGGAGGATGTGGCCACAAACGAGTGCAACACTGTTTCCTGGATGTGAAGAGTATTCAACTGTCACCTGATGTAGCCCCGTTATGATGTGCTTTCTGACAGTTTCATACTCCTGTAAGCCACCATTCAGTCAAGTAAAGGTAACATAAAACTGCTCTGCGGGTTAACTAAACTACCTACCACTAAACTAGAAAAGTTCTATCGACTTCTATGGCCACAGTTTCGTCAAGCCTCAACCTTGTTCTGTTGAGGGTGATTTACCCAGCCAGGTCACCTGTGATAAAAGTCAGTATTCGACGTCCATCCTTAACTGAGGACGTCGGGAGATGACATGGAAACCGGCCACTAGGGGCAACAGTGAGTGCTGTTATCTTCAAGTAGGTTTCAGTTTTGCTTGGGTGTTGTGGACGGGGATGTAAGCATCTGCCTCTGATTCCAAAGGTTGCAAGTTTGAATTGTTTTTGATATTTTTGTTTTAAGCCTATCCAAAACCTTAACCCTTACCTTAACCATTAGGAGTTAGTGCCTAAGCCTAACCTTTTAACACTTAGAAATGTGAGGTTTGCAACAACTTTGAAGTTTGAGAAACATGGTTGAACGTCTAATTCTGACGTGAGACTGTGAGAGCTAGTTGGATTTATCTGAACACGTGTGTATATGTGTTTGTCTGTTGATTTTAATTGTAGGGCTGCGATGTGAGTGTGTGTGTGTTGGGGTTAATAGTAGGGCTGGGATGTGAGTGTGTGAGCGTGTACAGGTCAGCGTACACCTGCTCTAATAAAGGCTGAAATTGCATTGTTTAGGGGGCGGGACCAAATCACCCCCACCCCCCACACCTGTACCACCATGACTCCAATCTCACCTTAGACACGCCCCTCACAGCCATTCAGCCATCTGGGTTTCAGGGGTGAGAGGGAGGGAAGGGTGAGCGGGTGTGGATGTCATCAGTTGGCCGAGACAGCTGTGTCCCCACCCTCTCTGTCTTAAGTTTAATATACACACATGCACAGATACAGTATACTTCCTGAAGAATCTGATCCGTCTTCGTCTCAATGTAGCCCGAGCTCAAACGGAAGACTCTGAGACGCGCTGAGGGAACACAGCAGGATTATCATGACCTTTGACCCCCTACAGACACAACACAACCTCCAGCTGTTGCTTCCTGGGTCATCTGGAGGTCAGACTGGGTCAGGGGTCAGGGGTCAGATGGGGTGGGGTCTTATGTCAGCCAAAGAGGGGGATGAGAGACGGAGAGAAGTGGAAGAGATGTAGTGACTATAAAGAGAGAGAATAAGGCAGAAGGAGAAGTAATCAGACGGAGAGAGAGAGATTTAGAGAAGAGGCGGATGTTTCTGATAGACACAGCTGTCAGTGAGACCTCTCCATACACACACAACCACCCATGGCGCTCCCACGACACAGCTTCCACCCCCTGGGCCTGGGACAAAAGTGTGGAGGAGACCCTTTAAAAGTAGGATATAAGATAGTAGGATATACAATACTGTGGGACCACTGCATACCTATATAACTATGGGACCCATTAAAACAGCAGAGATTGTGAGTCTAAGGCAGCTACGTACTGCAGTAGTAAATGAGGCTATACTTACAGAAACAATCATCCTGAGAGTAAATCTCTCAGCTCAGCAGGTATACCATAGTAAAGAGGCCCAGCCTGTGGAGCTCATGGAGGTGGGAAAGCAGGGGACTTTCCTGAGCCTGACTCCCAGGCCCGGCCCCTCCCAGCTGGGTTAGGTCTGCCGCAGCACCTCCCTGCCTTCCCCTCCCACAGAACACTGAACAGAGAGAGGGAGGAAAGAGAGGAGGATAGAAAAAAGAGGAAGGGAGGGGAAGGAGACAGAGGAGATATAGGACAGGAGGAGAAGGACAAGGTCAGACAGAGGGAACGAGAGAGAAAAAGAGAGAGGAGGGGAATTCTCAAAGTGTGCTGTCTTGTCTGTCTGAGAGGGACTGGTTACTGACTCACCCACCCACTCACACTGGAAACCTAGCAGGTGCCCTCCCACCGTCTCTCTCTCTCTTTGTCTGTATCTCTCCCCCTATACTCCACTCCAACCTCTCTCTCTCTTTGTCTGTATCTCTCCCCCTATACTCCACTCCATCCTCTCTCTCTCTTTGTCTGTATCTCTCCTCCTATACTCCACTCCAACCTCTCTCTCTCTTTGTCTGTATCTCTCCCCCTATACTCCAATCCAACCTCTCTCTCTCTCTTTGTCTGTATCTCTCCCCCTATACTCCAATCCAACCTCTCTCTCTCTCTTTGTCTGTATCTCTCCCCCTATACTCCAATCCAACCTCTCTCTCTCTCTTTGTCTGTATCTCTCCCCCTATACTCCAATCCAACCTCTCTCTCTCTCTTTGTCTGTATCTCTCCCCCTATACTCCAATCCAACCTCTCTCTCTCTCTCTTTGTCTGTATCTCTCCCCCTATACTCCAATCCAACCTCTCTCTCTCTTTGTCTGTATCTCTCCCCCTATACTCCACTCCAACCTCTCTCTCTCTCTTTGTCTGTATCTCTCCCCCTATACTCCAATCCAACCTCTCTCTTTCTCTTTGTCTGTATCTCTCCCCCTATACTCCACTCCATCCTCTCTCTCTCTTTGTCTGTATCTCTCCTCCTATACTCCACTCCAACCTCTCTCTCTCTTTGTCTGTATCTCTCCTCCTATACTCCACTCCAACCTCTCTCTCTCTTTGTCTGTATCTCTCCCCCTATACTCCAATCCAACCTCTCTCTCTCTCTTTGTCTGTATCTCTCCCCCTATACTCCAATCCAACCTCTCTCTCTCTCTTTGTCTGTATCTCTCCCCCTATACTCCACTCCATCCTCTCTCTCTCTTTGTCTGTATCTCTCCTCCTATACTCCACTCCATCCTCTCTCTCTATTTGTCTGTATCTCTCCTCCTATACTCCACTCCAACCTCTCTCTCTTTGTCTGTATCTCTCCCCCTATACTCCACTCCAACCTCTCTCTCCTTCTCTCTCTCTCTTTGTCTCTATCTCTCCCCCTATACTCCACTCCAACCTCTCTCTCTCCTTCTCTCTCTCTCTCTTTGTCTCTATCTCTCCCCCTATACTCCACTCCAACCTCTCTCTCTCCTTCTCTCTCTCTCTTTGTCTCTATCTCTCCCCCTATACTCCACTCCAACCTCTCTCTCTCCTTCTCTCTCTTCTCCTGTTCATGAACATTTAAAAAATGATTAATGTACACAACAATAAAGCATGTATCTGTTATGAGTTATTCTGGGGTCACAGGTCAATAGGAGTGGTGGGATCCAGATATGTCTGGTAATATCAGGGCTTGTGGTTGGCTGACCTGATGGAGAGTGAAGATCTGGGAGAACATGGATGGGATTCTTTCATAAGGTCAGGGAGAGGGTGAGAGGGAGTGAGTGAGGGGGAGTGAGGGAGAGGGTGAGAGGGAGTGAGTGAGAGGGAGTGAGGGAGAGGGTGAGAGGGAATGAGGGAGAGGGAGTGAGGGAGGGAGAGGGAGTGAGGGAGGGAGTGGACTATGTTATACTATGTTATACTATGGTTGTCCGGACAAGCCACAGTGATGAGAACTCAATCACACTTTACTTGACCCTTCTGTTTGAAGGCCTACATAACACCATCATTAGAATGGTAAAACAGAGATCATAATATAAGGAATATAGTTTTCATGAGAAATAGGCAGGCAGAAAATACTGGGAAAAGGTCTCACTGAGTTTTGGCAGAGTCTTACTAAGGAACAAATTAACCAGCAGGCTTGTAAACAATCACAGACATTCAGCGGGGGTGGTGTGTGTGTGTGTCTGTGGTGTGTGTGTATGTGGTGTGTGTGCGTGCATGTTTGTGTGTGTAGGGATTGGGCAGTGTGTGAGTGTGTGTGTGTGCGTGTTAATGAGTGTTAAATAACCCTTTCTGTAACAGGACAAGGGGTCAGATCACTTACTGGCAGTCTGCGTGACACACTGGCGGCTCAGTGTGTGTGTGTGTGTGTGTGTGTGTGTGTGTGTGTGTGTGTGTGTGTGTATGTGTGTGTGTGTGTGTGTGTGCGTGCGTGCATGTTTGTGTGTTTAGGGATTGGGCAGTGTGTGTGTGTGTGTGTGTGTGTGTGTGTGTGTGTGTGTGTGTGTGTGTGTGTGTGTGTGTGTGTGTGTGTGCGCGTGCATGCATGTTTGTGTGTGTAGGGATTGGGCAGTGTGTGAGTGTGTGTGTGTGCGTGTTAATGAGTGTTAAATAACCCTTTCTGTAACAGGACAAGGGGTCAGATCACTTACTGGCAGTCTGCGTGACACACTGGCGGCTCAGTGTGTGTGTGTGTGTGTGTGTGTGTGTGTGTGTGTGTGTGTGTGTGTGTGTGTGTGTATGTGTGTGTGTGTGCGTGCGTGCATGTTTGTGTGTTTAGGGATTGGGCAGTGTGTGTGTGTGTGTGTGTGTGTGTGTGTGTGTGTGTGTGTGTGTGTGTGCGCGTGCATGCATGTTTGTGTGTGTAGGGATTGGGCTGTGTGTGTGTGTGTGTGTGTGTGTGTGTGTGTGTGTTAAATAACCCTTTCTGTAACAGGTCAAGGGGTCAGATCACTTACTGGCAGTCTGCGTGACACACTGGTGTGTCAGTGTGTGTGTGTGTATGTGTGTGTGTGTGTGTGTGTGTGTGTGTGTGTGTGTGTGTGATCTTAACCACCAACATACACTTAACTGTCACCAGCTTGGCATGGGTTCAATCAGTTGGTGTCATATACTCACAGGTAAGAGAGAAAAGACAGCGATAGAGAGGGAACGAGAGAGAGAGAGAGCAACCTCTTTTGTGTCTTTAACAAAGTATTCAGAAATGCTTTGATCTCTAGACCCCTATTCTGGAAACACACAATGATATTGGCCCCGACCCTGACCCCGACCACGACCCTGACCACGACCACGACCGAGGCTGTCTCAGGGAGAGTTGGGATAGGGGTTAGGGTTTCATTTTTTAAATGTTTTATCCAACCTTTATTTAACTAGGCAAGTTAGTTAAGAACAAATTGTTATTTACAATGACGCCGACACTGGAGCAATTGTGCGTCGCCCTATGGACCTACCAGTCATGGCCGGTTGTGATGCTACCTGGGTTAAGTTAAGGAGTTAGGTTAAAGGGTTAAGGTTAGGGTCAGGATGAGCTAAAAGGGTTAGGGTTAGGTGAAGGGTTAGATAACATGCAAAGTAGTTAAAAATGTGTAAGTAGTTGAAAAGTTGCTAATTGGCTAAAATGCTACAGTTGTCCGTGATGAGATTCAAACTCACAACCTTTGGGTTGCTAGACCCATCCACCCCAACCAACCACCCTACTTTCGTTTTTGCCTTACGTAACCATACCAAACGTAACATATCATACTACTGTCATTTGAGTGTCCCGGATGTACATTTGCTATGCTACGTATAGTCTATGAGACCAGGCTGTAGACACTTGTGTGAAATAGGACAAATATAAGCACCCTCCAAATTATTATTATTATTATTATTATTATATAGTCAATACAGGAGTGCATACAGTAAGCCTTGGCCACAACAATTAACTAACGCTACTGAACGCTTCTAAAGATCTCCCTCCCTTCCTTCTCTCTCTCTCTGACAAACACTCCTAGACAAACACCAACAGCCGTTCAGTACTGGTTTCCATTCCAGCATCCTGTCGTGATGAAGTCATGGATGAGCCATCGTTTAGCCATCCTGTCGCTCAGGCAAACACATGACAGAGGGATGAGGCATCGTTTAACAGGCCTGCCATTCAGGGAGCACAGAGAAGGCCTTTTGTTCCCCGACGGTTATACTAACGTTAGGATGAGGGGGCGACTGGTTAAAAGTGTGTGTTGCTCGCAGTGAGATGTGAAGGTCTTTGTCTCAGTGTGTGTGTCTCTCACAGAGTGATGTGAAGCATTCAGTCTCAGACTTTTCATTACTCAGCAGGCAGGAGGGAGAATCTTCCGGTAAGAGACCGCCTCCTAGACACTGGAAACACACACACACACACACACACACACACACACACACACACACACACACACACACACACACACACACACACACACACACACACACACACACACACACACACACACACACACACACACACACACACACCCTGAGTCACCCACACCTGGCCCTCTCATCTTACAAATGTATGTAATAAGCCCATCCCCCCATGTGTCTGTGTCTGTCAGTCATTGGAGGCTTGATGAGAGGAGAAAGGAAACATTCAGACTGTGTTGGGACGAGGCCCTAGTTGACACTAGTACAGTCAGACAGAGGAGAGGAAAACACTAATTACACGCATGTGTACTGAGAATGAATGTGTCATCCTCAGCATTTGCGTGTGTTTCATCATAATGCAACTGGAGGAGACTGTAACTGAAATATTTATTTCCCATCAGAAGGTCCCATATCAGTAGTTATTCAGCAGGAGTCATTCATCAAACTATTTCTTGTAGCATTATTAATCCCACGTGCTTTACCTACGGTGTTAAGGGATTGTCTATGTATTTGCTTGCTAACATGACTAGCTAGCCAGCCAAACAGAAGTGTTGATTGATAGATACAATTCCATCATCGATGTGGGAGACCCTGATATTTAACATGTTGTCAGATCTCTGGTTTGTTCCCCCTCTCGATACCCAATAGGGTGACCTCCCACAGACACTGATGTGGGGTCAGTTGTTTTGCATTCCTTCATAATGGCTACGTTTCCCATTTCAGGACGGCAAGCTGATCCTAGATCAGGACGGGAGGCTGACCTTGGACAGCTCTGGGCAACTAGCACCCAGAGCCGTCCACTCCCGGGGGTTTGAACTGTGATCCCTGCTAATGTCCTAAACCACTGAACATGCTCTGTAAGTGGCTGGGGTCAGAGGTTAAGATAGCCGTGGCTTGTGGGAGCTCAGGAACTCACACTGTGCTCAGCCTGCCTGCCTGTCTCCACGGTGACAAAGGAGAGGTGAGGAAAAGCACAGCGTCACGTCTCCCTGCCACTGTACTGTTTTCCCATTGCTATAGAGGACACAGATATCACATTGTAGGTTATATTTTAGCATTCTTTTTTTACATATTGTTTTGTATTGTGAAATGTAAGAAACAAAATGGCATCCAAATTGACCCTTGGGGGATTGCTAGACCATAATGCATTTTATTGTTCATAGTCATGGGCTGGATAGTTGTGCAGACCAATTCACTGAAGAATACTTGACACTGTAAGTAAACGCACGCAAGCAGGCACACACTGAAAGCTGAGCTCTGTGGGGTCTTGCAGGCTAATGAGATGATGACTGTCAGCAGAATATGTTTGTTTGTTCTACCTCTCTCTCTCTCTCTCTCTCTGTCTCTCTCTCTCTCTCTCTCTCTCTCGCTCTCTCTCTCTCTCTCTCTCTCTCTCTCTCTCTCTCTCGCTCTCTCGCTCTAGCTCTCTCGCTCCCCCCCTCCTCTCTCTCTCTCTCTGTCTCTCCCCTCTATCTCTCTCTCCCCCTCTCTCCCCTCTCTCTCGCTCTCTCTCTCTTTCCCTCTCTCTCTCTCTCTCTCTCTCTCTCTCTCTCTCTCTCTCTCTCTCTCTCTCTGTCTCTCCCCCTCTATCTCTCTCTCACCCCTCTCTCGCTCTCTCTCTCTATCCCTGTCTATCTCTCTCTCCCCCTCTCTCCCCTCTCTCTCTCTCTCTCTCTATCCCTGTCTATCTCTCTCTCCCTCCCTCCATCTCTCTGTCTCCCTCTCTCTCTCTCTCTCTCCTCCTTTCTTGCCCCCCCTCTCTCTCTCTCTCTCTCTCTCTCTGTCTCTCCCCCTCTATCTCTCTCTCACCCCTCTCTCGCTCTCTCTCTCTTTCCCTCTCTCTCTCTCTCTCTCTCTCTCTCTCTCTCTCTCTCTCTCTCTCTCTCTCTATCCCTGTCTATCTCTCTCTCTCCCTCCCTCCATCTCTCTCTCCCTTCCTCCATCTCTCTCTCTCCCTCTCCCTCTCTCTCTCCACACCCCCTCTCTCTCCCTCCATCTCTCTCTCTCTCTCCCTCTCTCTCTCCACCCCCCCTCTCTCTCACTCTCTTTTCCCCTCTCCCCCTCTTTCTGTCAGTAAAAGAGGAGGGGGGGGGGCAATTGGACGGGGGAGTTGACTGAGCATGGCAAATGAGATAATTGGTCCCCAGTGGATTGGGAGAGAGGGGGTTGATGAGGAGAGGGGGGGGGGGGGCTGGAGAGTGGGGGCGGGGGTGGATGTAATAATAAAATAGTTTGTGTTTCTATCTGGGTACTTTCTGGTGTATATGTATGTCTACAATACAGCTCTATGTAGCTGTGTTATGTTGTTGTTTTATGTGGGTGTACTGTATTGGTTGTGTTTATGTGGGTGTACTGTATTGGTTGTGTTGATGTGGGTGTACTGTATTGGTTGTGTTGATGTGGGTGTACTGTATTGGTTGTGTTGATGTGGGTGTACTGTATTGGTTGTGTAGATGTG
Source organism: Oncorhynchus mykiss (assembly GCF_057628025.1). Taxonomy (NCBI): domain Eukaryota; kingdom Metazoa; phylum Chordata; class Actinopteri; order Salmoniformes; family Salmonidae; genus Oncorhynchus; species Oncorhynchus mykiss. The sequence continues at coordinate 23,504,455 of NC_143039.1, forward strand.
GGTGTACTGTATTGGTTGTGTTGATGTGGGTGTACTGTATTGGTTGTGTTTATGTGGGTGTACTGTATTGGTTGTGTTTATGTGGGTGTACTGTATTGGTTGTGTTTATGTGGGTGTACTGTATTGGTTGTGTTTATGTGGGTGTACTGTATTGGTTGTGTTTATGTGGGTGTACTGTATTGGTTGTGTTGATGTGGGTGTACTGTATTGGTTGTGTTTATGTGGGTGTACTGTATTGGTTGTGTTGATGTATGGTGTACTGTATTGGTTGTGTTTATGTGGGTGTACTGTATTGGTTGTGTTGATGTGGGTGTACTGTATTGGTTGTGTTGATGTATGGTGTACTGTATTGGTTGTGTTGATGTGGGTGTACTGTATTGGTTGTGTTGATGTGGGTGTACTGTATTGGTTGTGTATGTGGGTGTACTGTATTGGTTGTGTTGATGTGGGTGTACTGTATAGGTTGTGTATGTGGGTGTACTGTATTGGTTGTGTTGATGTGGGTGTACTGTATTGGTTGTGTTTATGTGGGTGTACTGTATTGGT
>NC_143039.1:23510000-23515000 GCF_057628025.1 Oncorhynchus mykiss
CTGGACCTGACTCAACAAAACTATTCGGTTCTGTTGTATTCTATTCATCTCAGCAGTGTTCTATTCCTCAGTGTAGTGTTCTACTGGACCTGACTCAACAAAACTATTCGGTTCTGTTGTATTCTATTCATCTCAGCAGTGTTCTATTCCTCAGTGTAGTGTTCTACTGTCGAAGGCTATGAGGCTGTGATTCAGTGTACAGTCTAGCAGGCTGTGGAACAGAGTAGATCTGGCCAGGCTGCACTCAGACTCTAAAGGCTAAAGATTAGCTTAAGTTTGGCTCAAGTATACAGGGCTGCTGCCTGCAGTCTGGCTAGCCACACACACGCACGCACAAATAACCATTACTCCTTTCCACTTTGTGTATCGTTTCAGTATTTTATTGCCCCATCAGTCTAGTGTGTTGCTTCAGTAGCACCCTCACCTATCTGCCCAGGGCAGCCATTGTGTACACAGGATGCCTGTACCACTGTGGGCAGGAGAGATAGTGGAGGCCTCACTGAAGCCAGGGACATTTCTAATGATCGTGGCCCATTATCAGCACTCCCACCCTGGGGTGATGAAGCTGTCCGTCGTGGCCCTCCCCCATGACATCTCTGGCACCTTCTGTTTCCTCAGAGCGGTTCACACCATTCACACAGACACAACAACACAACAGGAGCGTGTTGTAAAACTGTTGACTGCGTTGCTGTGTATATGTTTGTTTGTGTGTGTGTGTGTGTGTGTGTGTGTGTGTGTGTGTTTGGTTGCGTTGCTGTGTGTGTGTGTTAGTGTGTGTATGTGTTTGGTTGCGTTGCTGTGTATGTGTTTGTGTGCGTGTGTGTTTGGTTGCATTGATGTGTGTGTGTTAGTGTGTGTGTGTTTGGTTGCGTTGCTGTGTGTGTGTTGCGTTGCTGTGTGTGTGTTTGTTCGCGTTGTTGTGTGTGGGTTGCATTGCAGTGTGTGTGTGTGTTTGTTTGCGTTGCTGTGTATGTGTGTGTGTTAGTGTATGTGTGTTTGGTTGCGTCGCTGTGCATGTGTTTGTGTGTGTTTGGTTGCGTTGCTGTGTGTATGTTAGTGTGTGTGTGTGTTTGGTTGCTTTGCTTTGTATGTGTTTGTGTGTGTGTGTTTGGTTGCTGGACGTGTGTTAGTGTGCGTATGTGTTTGGTTGTGTTGCTGTGTGTGTGTTAGTGTGTGTGTGTTTGGTTGCGTTGCTGTGTATATGTTTGTGTGTGTGTGTGTGTGTGTGTGTGTGTGTGTTTGGTTGCGTTGCTGTGTGTGTGTTAGTGTGTGTGTGTTTGGTTTCGTTGCTGTGTATATGTTTGTGTGTGTGTGTGTGTGTGTGTGTGTGTGTGTGTTTGGTTGCGTTGCTGTGTATGTGTTTGTGTGTGTGTGTGTTTGGTTGCTGGATGTGTGTTAGTGTGCGTATGTGTTTGGTTACGTTGCTGTGTATGTGTTTGTGTGTGTGTGTGTGTTTGGTTGCGTTGCTGTGTGTATGCTAGTGTGTGTGTGTTTGGTTGCGTTGCTGTGTATATGTTTGTGTGTGTGTGTGTGTGGTTGGTTGCGTGGCTGTGTGTGTGTTTGTGTATGTGTGTGTGTTTGGTTGCTGTGTGTGTGTTAATGTGCGTGTGTGTTTGGTTGCGTGGCTGTGTATGTGTTTGTGTGTGAGTGTGTGCTTGGTTGCTGTGTTAATGTGAGTGTGTGTATGTTTGGTTGTGTGGCTGTGTGTGTGTGTGAGTATTTGTTTGGTTGCGTGGCTGTGTGTGTGTGTGAGTATGTGTTTGGTTGTGTGGCTGTGTGTGTGTGTGAGTATGTGTTTGGTTGTGTGGCTGTGTGTGTGTGTGTGTATGTGTTTGGTTGCGTGGCTGTGTGTGTGTGTGAGTATGTGTTTGGTTGCGTTGCTGTGTATGTGTTTGTGTGTGTGTGTGTTTGGTTGCTGGATGTGTGTTAGTGTGCGTATGTGTTTGGTTGCGTTGCTGTGTATGTGTTTGTGTGTGTGTGTGTTTGGTTGCGTTGCTGTGTGTGCGAGTGTGTGTGTTTGGTTGCGTTGCTGTGTATATGTTTGTGTGTGTGTGTGTGGTTGGTTGCGTGGCTGTGTATGTGTTTGTGGGTGAGTGTGTGTTTGGTTGCTGTGTTAATGTGAGTGTGTGTATGTTTGGTTGTGTGGCTGTGTGTGTGTGTGAGTATTTGTTTGGTTGCGTGGCTGTGTGTGTGAGTATGTGTTTGGTTGTGTGGTTGTGTGTGTGTGTGTGAGTATGTGTTTGGTTGTGTGGCTGTGTGTGTGTGTGAGTATGTGTTTGGTTGCGTGGCTGTGTGTGTGTGTGAGTATGTTTTTGGTTGTGTGGCTGTGTGTGTGTGTGTGAGTATGTGTTTGGTTGTGTGGCTGTGTGTGTGTGTGTGTGTGAGTATGTGTTTGGTTGCGTGGCTGTGTGTGTGTGTGTGAGTATGTGTTTGGTTGTGTGGCTGTGTGTGTGTGTGAGTATGTGTTTGGTTGCGTGGCTGTGTGTTAATGTGAGTATGTGTTTGGTTGCGTGGCTGTGTGTGTGTGTGAGTATTTGTTTGGTTGCGTGGCTGTGTGTGTGTGTGAGTATGTGTTTGGTTGCGTGGCTGTGTGTGTGTGTGTGAGTATGTGTTTGGTTGTGTGGCTGTGTGTGTGTGTGAGTATGTGTTTGGTTGCGTGGCTGTGTGTTAATGTGAGTATGTGTTTGGTTGCGTGGCTGTGTGTGTGTGTGAGTATTTGTTTGGTTGCGTGGCTGTGTGTGTGTGTGAGTATGTGTTTGGTTGCGTGGCTGTGTGTGTGTGTGAGTATGTATTTGGTTGTGTGGCTGTGTGTGTGTGTGAGTATGTGTTTGGTTGCGTGGCTGTGTGTGTGTGTGAGTATGTGTTTGGTTGCGTGGCTGTGTGTGTCTGTGTGTGAGTATGTGTTTGGTTGCGTGGCTGTGTGTTAATGTGAGTATGTGTTTGGTTGCGTGGCTGTGTGTGTGTGTGAGTATGTGTTTGGTTGCGTGGCTGTGTGTGTGTGTGTGTGTGAGTATGTGTTTGGTTGCGTGGCTGTGTGTGTGTGTGAGTATGTGTTTGGTTGCGTGGCTGTGTGTGTCTATGAGTTGAGCAGCAGTAGTCGATCGTGAATCAAAAACACCTGTTCCTCTTTCACACGCCTCTATTATAGAGAGGCGGATGGGAAGAAGTGTTACTGCTATTCACAGTACACACACACACACACACACACACACACACACACACACACACACACACACACACACACACACACACACACACACACAGTTCAGTCTCTTTCATCCTTTCACTACCCGTCTGTGGGAATGGACCCTTTGACCTCCTCTCTGCAGTCATGGGAGTGTGTGTTTGGTCGTGTGTGTCTTTATTGGGCTGTCTTGTGGTTGGTCTAAGCAGGCTTTGCGTGTCAAGCCATCTTCCTCTTCTCCTTCAAACTGCACTTCAACTTCTGCTTTTATCAGACTGACCTCATAGCTTCTGAGATGACGTCTGTGTATGGTTATAATTTATACTTTATTCAAATATATTTCTCTCCTGTCCTCTCCTGTTCTTTCCTCTCCTCTCCCTTCTCCTTCTCTCCTTAATTGTCTCCCCTGTCCTCTCCTTCCTGTCGCTCCCCTCTCCTCTCCTCCTCTCTGACAGTTGTTTACAGCAGACACCTCATCCTGCAGAGTGTTATTATGGTCTCACTGCTCCCCCACATCTGCCTGGTAACCCAATGCTGAAATATGTATCTGAAGCATATTTAATGAATTATGCATCCCTTATTTACTAATGGGCCTATCGACTGCAGGGTCAATCTTCCCTGCTAGGGTATCAGTGTGCAGGGAGAGAGAAGGGAGGAGAGGGAGGGAGGGACAGACAGAGAGAGAAAGATGGAGGAAGAGAAAGACCAGCCTTAAAAAGGTTTCACTTCTCCCCTGAGGCATCTCTCACTTTCTTTCTCTGACTCCTGTGTCTCTCATAGCAGTGGATATTTATGTTTTCCTTGAACATAAAGTGATTATTTTAGCAAGAGGTATTCTTCCTCTCCTTGGCTCTTCCTTCTCTCCCTTCACTCACTCAGGAGACAGAGAAAAATACTTCTGCACCTCCTGCAGGGTGTTTTGGGTAATAACAGTCAACTAACATGACACAATCAATCACTGTTGATTTTTAAATGGTTGATTTCAAAATTTTAGTTGACTGAGTATCATTTACATCAACCATCTTGGGAAGAGAGGGAAATGAGAGGAGAGGAGAGGAGAGGAGAGGAGAGGAGAGGAGAGGAGAGGAGGGAGGGAGGGAGGAAAAATGAGGGGAGGGGAGAAGGGAGGAGAGGAGAGGAGAGGAGATGAGAGGAGAGGAGAGGAGAGGAGAGGAGAGGAGATGAGATGAGATGAGATGAGATGAGATGAGATGAGATGAGATGAGATGAGAGGAGAGGAGAGGAGAGGAGAGGAGAGGAGAGGAGAGGAGAGGAGAGGAGGGGGGGGGGGGGGGGGGGAGAGGAGGGATGATTACGGGAAGAGAAAAACTGTTGTTTCCTGGACTGGCCACAATTAAATATGAAGAAAAGTAAAAGACAAAGGATTTTGGTACACGTGTTCTAAACTTGAAGACTCTGTGGACTGTCACAGCAATGCTGATCTGATGGTCCAAGTGTCCTAGACTTAAAGACTACGTGGACTGTCACAGCAATGCTGATCTGATTGTCCAAGTGTCCCAGACTTAAAGACTCCGTGGACTGTCACAGCAATGCTGATCTGATGGTCCAAGTGTCCTAGACTTAAAGACTCCGTGGACTGTCACAGCAATGCTGATCTGATTGTCCAAGTGTCCCAGACTTAAAGACTCCGTGGACTGTCACAGCAATGCTGATCTGATGGTCCAAGTGTCCTAGACTTAAAGACTCCGTGGACTGTCACAGCAATGCTGATCTGATTGTCCAAGTGTCCCAGACTTAAAGACTCCGTGGACTGTCACAGCAATGCTGATCTGATGGTCCAAGTGTCCCAGACTTA
>NC_143039.1:23520000-23555000 GCF_057628025.1 Oncorhynchus mykiss
GGCTATCTTCTGTATACCACCCCTACCTTGTCACAACACAACTGATTGGCTCAAACACATTAAGAAGAAAAAAAAATCCACTATTTAACAAGGCACACCTGTTCATTGAAATCCATTCCAGGTGACTACCTCATGAAGCTGGTTGAGAGAATGCCTAGAGTGTGAAAATCTGTCAAGGCAAAGGGTGGCTACTTTGAAGAATCTCAAATATAACATATATTTTGATTTGTTTAACACTGTTTCGGTTACTTCATGATGTGCCATTTCATAGTTGTGATGTCTTCAGTATTATTCTACAATGTAGAAAATAGGAAAAGTAAAGAAAAACCCTGGAATGAGTAGGCGTGTACAAACTTTGGACTGGCACTGTATTACAGGACGTTTGTGTGTATTCATTAGTTGATGAGGCAAGCCTGGAGTCAGAGTGTGTGTCTGTGTTTGGACCAAGAATAACTGTCTTTGCGACCACAGAATGTGGTGTGTGTGTGTGTGTCTAGCAGACTGGAGGAGCTTCAGTGAGTTGATCTGTGTCAATATATTTGATTGTTTCAGTAGATGAATACTGGTTTTATTTGAGGGGTTGGAGAGGTGGAGACGCTTTGTCTGTGGAGGAAAAGGAATAGATTCACACACACACACACACACACACACACACACACACACACACACACACACACACACACACACACACACACACACACACACACACACACACACACACACACACACACACACACACACACACACACACACACACACACACACACACACAGAAACAAACACAAACTCCTGCACCTGAACGTCCCTTCCCCATTTCCCTCCCCCAACTCTCAGCCCCTCATCCTCTCCCCATCCCCTCCTCCTCCCCCACACCCTTCCCTAATGTGTGATTTTTTAAAATTCATATCTAATGATGTTTTGGATCAAATCAATAAGGTAATCTACCATAGGAGTGTCGCAGCGCTTCAAAAGCGTTTGCATATTCACTTGGACTGACGTCATTAAAAAGCCATCCATCGTAGGCCGGAGCCACGACGTGTGTTTAATTAGTTTGCACAAACATATTGAGTAGCACACACACACATCTGTGAGGAACTGAGTGCGATAATGCTGATGCAGTATGATTATCATAAAACACTTTAAACCAGGAACAGAAGAAAGAGTGACACGCTTTTTTCTACCAGCATCTCTCTGAAAAAAAAGCATCCTTCCCTTCCTCAGCCTCACTTCAATTAATGCAGATGCTATGCATGCACATTTACCCTGTCAGTGTGTGTGTGTGTGCAGTGTAGTGTGAATGTGTTAAGTGAGTGTGTGTAAGTGCCTTTGAAGTGGCTAGGCCCTATCCTCTGATGGGATACTTCTCATGTGTCGAAATGACCGCATCACCCCCCACCACCACCACACTCACACCAACACACACACACACACACACACACACACACACACACACACACACACACACACACACACACACACACACACACACACACACACACACACACACACACACACACACACACACACACACACACATACACACTCACCCCCATAATGCCCTCGCAAAGCCACAATGCATCCTGGGAACCATTAGGGAAACCGGAGATCACCGCAGCGGGCAGAGGACACACACAAACACAATCAGAGAGAGAGAGATGGAGAGAGAGAGGGAGAGAAAGAGAGGATGGTGTGATGGTGAACATTATCGATTCTCTTATCTAAAAGTATAAGAAAGTCGTTTTTGATAGAGGACTTGGTAACTATGGTAATCGTTACTACTCACATTTAGTATACACAAATTCAGGTCATCTGGGTTGCAGTAAACATTGAATCTCCACCCCATGTAGTACTGGGTGATACCCTTGAGACTTGCTGTTCCTCTAAGATCCTCTAGGGGGCTGTATGGGGGCTGGGGATTTGTTGATCACTTCAAATCAAATCATATTGTACTTGTCACATACATGTGTTTAGCAGATGTTATTGCAGGTGTCATGAAATGCTTGTGTTTCTAGCTCTAACAGTGCAGTAATATCTAACAATTCACAACAATGCACACAATACACCCAACGTAAAAGTAAAAGAAGGGAATATATAAAAGTCAGACAGTTCTGAAAAGTGCAAAGCAACAACAGTCCCTATTCAAATACATGTGACTTGTTCTGGATATCTGCATGCTCCACTTCAGTGATGTTCTCATTCATCGAGGGTCAGATTGGTCATCCCTGATGTAGACAGTCTTAGTTGTGTTAGTGGTCGTGAAGACTCTCACAGTTGGTTGGCGGTTTGGCAGAGCAGTGCAGTACTGAATGTGTGTGGCTAGATTGGGACAGAGGGAGGGAGGGAGGGAGGGAGGGAAGAGGTGCGATGGGTAGATGGATGTGAAAACGAGTGAGCGGACTGACAGTCCAGGGACTGATTGATCCTTCGCTCTCCTCCTCCTCCCCTCTCCCCCCCATCCATCCCTCCCTCCTCCCTTCATCTCGGCAGAACACAGATACTGTTGAGCTCCACTGTATTGGATTTATGAGTTAATGGGGATGTCAGAGCACAACGGATGGACAAATAAGGAAGAGGAGACAGTCTCTCTCTCCCTCCCTCCCTTCCACCCTGTTAAGTCTGTGTAATATCTGTGCCCAGACTCTGTTCCTTCTGTCTCTTGTACACCCATATCTTGTAGGAAGAATGTGAACTATTCTGTGTGTTTGAGCATGTGTGTGTGTGCTCTCCCAGGTCTCATGTGTGTGTGTGCTCTCCCAGGTCTCATGTGTGTGTGTGCTCTCCCAGGTCTCATGTGTGTGTGTTCTCTCCCAGGTCTCATGTGTGTGTGTGTGCTCTCCCAGGTCTCATGTGTGTGTGTGCTCTCCCAGGTCTCATGTGTGTGTGTGTGCTCTCCCAGGTCTCATGTGTGTGTGTGCTCTCCCAGGTCTCATGTGTGTGTGTGCTCTCCCAGGTCTCATGTGTGTGTGTGCTCTCCCAGGTCTCATGTGTGTGTGTGCTCTCCCAGGTCTCATGTGTGTGTGTGCTCTCCCATGTCTCATGTGTGTGTGTGCTCTCCCAGGTCTCATGTGTGTGTGTGCTCTCCCAGGTATCATGTGTGTGTGTTCTCTGAGGGCCTGTAGATCTACTGTCAGACTCCAGCCTCCCTCGGTATTGATCCCCTCTCAGGCCTCTTCTCTCTGGCGGCTGCAGCCGCTCCTGTCATCAGGAGAGAGGGGGGGCAGCTCCACTTTTCAGCCCCCGATCGATGGCCTCACTCACGGGGACCGTGTTCACCCGCTCCCCTGGTCCCAACTCTCTCTCATGTCTCTCTCTCTCTCTCTCTCTCTCTCTCTCTCTCTCTCATCTCATATCTCTCTCTCTCCGTCTATATATATACAGTGCCTTGCGAAAGTATTCGGCCCCCTTGAACTTTGCGACCTTTTGCCACATTTCAGGCTTCAAACATAAAGATATAAAACTGTATTTTTTTGTGAAGAATCAACAACAAGTGGGACACAATCATGAAGTGGAACGACATTTATTGGATATTTCAAACTTTTTTAACAAATCAAAAACGGAAAAATTGGGCGTGCAAAATTATTCAGCCCCCTTAAGTTAATACTTTGTGGCGCCACCTTTTGCTGTGATTACAGCTGTAAGTCGCTTGGGGTATGTCTCTATCAGTTTTGCACATCGAGAGACTGAATTTTTTCCCCATTCCTCCTTGCAAAACAGCTCGAGCTCAGTGAGGTTGGATGGAGAGCATTTGTGAACAGCAATTTTCAGTTCTTTCCACAGATTCTCGATTGGATTCAGGTCTGGACTTTGACTTGGCCATTCTAACACCTGGATATGTTTATTTTTGAACCATTCCATTGTAGATTTTGCTTTTGTTTTGGATCATTGTCTTGTTGGAAGACAAATCTCCGTCCCAGTCTCAGGTCTTTTGCAGACTCCATCAGGTTTTCTTCCAGTATGGTCCTGTATTTGGCTCCATCCATCTTCCCATCAATTTTAACCATCTTCCCTGTCCCTGCTGAAGAAAAGCAGGCCCAAACCATGATGCTGCCACCACCATGTTTGACAGTGGGCATGGTGTGTTCAAGGTGATGAGCTGTGTTGCTTTTACGCCAAACATAACGTTTTGCATTGTTGCCAAAAAGTTCAATTTTGGTTTCATCTGACCAGAGCACCTTCTTCCACATGTTTGGTGTGTCTCCCAGGTGGCTTGTGGCAAACTTTAAACGACACTTTTTATGGATATCTTTAAGAAATTGCTTTCTTCTTGCCACTCTTCCATAAAGGCCAGATTTGTGCAATATACGACTGATTGTTGTCCTATGGACAGAGTCTCCCACCTCAGCTGTAGATCTCTGCAGTTCATCCAGAGTGATCATGGGCCTCTTGGCTGCATCTCTGATCAGTCTTCTCCTTGTATGAGCTGAAAGTTTAGAGGGACGGCCAGGTATTGGTAGATTTGCAGTGGTCTGATACTCCTTCCATTTCAATATTATCACTTGCACAGTGCTCCTTGGGATGTTTAAAGCTTGGGAAATCTTTTTGTATCCAAATCCGGCTTTAAACTTCTTCACAACAGTATCTCGTACCTGCCTGGTGTGTTCCTTGTTCTTCATGATGCTCTCTGCGCTTTTGACGGACCTCTGAGACTATCACAGTGCAGGTGCATTTATACGGAGACTTGATTACACACAGGTGGTTTGTATTTATCATCATTAGTCATTTAGGTCAACATTGGATCATTCAGAGATCCTCACTGAACTTCTGAAGAGAGTTTTCTGCACTGAAAGTAAAGGGGCTGAATAATTTTGCACGCCCAATTTTTCAGTTTTTGATTTGTTAAAAAAGTTTGAAATATCCAATAAATGTCGTTCCACTTCATGATTGTGTCCCACAAAAAAATACAGTTTTATATCTTTATGTTTGAAGCCTGAAATGTGGCAAAAGGTCGCAAAGTTCAAGGGGGCCGAATACTTTCGCAAGGCACTGTATATATATATATATATATATATATATCATCTCATCTCTCTATCTATCTATGTCTCTCATATCTCTCTCTCTCTCTCTCATCTCTCTCTCCCTCTCTCGCTCTCTCTCTGTCTCTCATATCTCTCTCTCGCTCTCAGTCTCTCTCTCTCTCTCTCTCTCTCTCATATCTCTCTCTCTCTCTCGCTCTCTCGCTCTCTCTCTCTCTCTGTCTGTCTCTGTCTGTCTGTCTGTCTGTCTGTCTGTCTGTCTGTCTCTCTCTCTCATATCTCTCTCTCTCTCTCTCTCTCTCTCTCTCTCTCTCTCTCTCATATCTCTCTCTCTCGCTCTGTCTCTCTCTCTCTCTGTCTGTCTCTGTCTGTCTGTCTGTCTGTCTGTCTGTCTGTCTGTCTGTCTGTCTGTCTGTCTGTCTGTCTGCCTGTCTGTGTCTCTCTCTCTCTCTCTCTCTCTCTCTCTCTCTCTCTATGTTTCTCATATCTCTCTCATCTCTCTCTCTAATGCTCTCTAATCTCTCTCTCTTGTTCTCTCTTCCTCTTAAAAAATTGTGTTTTCTCTGCTTTTTCTCTGTTTGCCATATTGAAGCACATCGATACAGGATATTGCTAATAAATTAGAATCACAACAGCATTACAACATGAGCAGCACTGTACACAATCTCTTATACATGTACCTTGCCAAATATAGATAGTGAAACAAATATGCAAAAGTACTTCAGAACTCTGTGGCCTTGATCGATGGCCCGTGTTGGTGATTAGTTATCTCTGCTGACCAAAGGTTTGTCTAGATTGTAGTTTCTGCAGCGTCATGTCTTCTTCTATTACGATACTGGACCCAAAGTGAACTGCACTTGAGTTACCTGTAAGGGGAAGAGGAGATATTATCAGGCAGGTCTATGAGTTACCTGTAAGGGGAAGGGGAGATATTATCAGGCAGGTCTATGAGTTACCTGTAAGGGGAAGGGGAGATATTAACAGGCAGGTCTATGAGTTACCTGTAAGGGGAAGGGGAGATATTAACAGGCAGGTCTATGAGTTACCTGTAAGGGGAAGGGGAGATATTATCAGGCAGGTCTATGAGTTACCTGTAAGGGGAAGGGGAGATATTAACAGGCAGGTCTATGAGTTACCTGTAAGGGGAAGAGGAGATATTATCAGTCAGGTCTATGAGTTACCTGTAAGGGGAAGGGGAGATATTAACAGGCAGGTCTATGAGTTACCTGTAAGGGGAAGAGGAGTAGGGAGATATTAACAGGCAGGTCTATGAGTTACCTGTAAGGGGAAGGGGAGATATTAACAGGCAGGTCTATGAGTTACCTGTAAGGGGAAGGGGAGATATTAACAGGCAGGTCTATGAGTTACCTGTAAGGGGAAGGGGAGATATTAACAGGCAGGTCTATGAGTTACCTGTAAGGGGAAGAGGAGTAGGGAGATATTAACAGGCAGGTCTATGAGTTACCTGTAAGGGGAAGAGGAGTAGGGAGATATTAACAGGCAGGTCTATGAGTTACCTGTAAGCGGAAGAGGAGTAGGGAGATATTAACAGGCAGGTCTATGAGTTACCTGTAAGGGGAAGAGGAGTAGGGAGATATTAACAGGCAGGTCTATGAGTTACCTGTAAGGGGAAGAGGAGTGGGGAGATATTATCAGGCAGGTCTATGAGTTACCTGTAAGGGGAAGAGGAGTGGGGAGATATTATCAGGCAGGTCTATGAGTTACCTGTAAGGGGGAGGGGAGTAGGGAGATATTACCAGGCAGGTCTATGAGTTACCTGTAAGGAGGAGGGGAGTAGGGAGATATTATCAGGCAGGTCTGGTGATCTCACATGTTACAACACTAAGACCAGGGTTCTAATCACACATTGGCACTGGAAAGTACCTGGATGGAAATAGTGGCAGACATGCAATATCTGATGTCTTAAGGTTATGGAGTTTGTCTGTCCGTGCTTCTGTAACCTTCCTCCCTCCTGACCTCCCCTGACCCCGTCCCTGCTCCCTTCTCCCTTATCCATGATTCCCTCATTTATCTAGATGTTCATATACATCTAAAAATTCTCATCCCATCCCTTCATCCCTCGCTCAATGTCCTGGGGGGGGGGGGGGGGGGATCATAGAGGGAGGGGAATTAAAAATGGAAATCTAACCGGCGGGGTTCGTAATGTGATCAGCATGACAGGTGATCAATGCCCGCTGTCACATACACGACAAGCACTGATGCATGTCACAAATACAGGGAGGAGGAGGAGGGATGGGGGGGAGGGAGGTAGAGGAGGAGAGAGGGAAGAGGGAGAGGAGAGAGGGGGGTGGCTGACCACTCTCACTTTATCACCGGCCAGCATCCTCCCTCTCTATCGCCCTTTCTCTCTCTCCTCCTCTACCTCCCTCCCTATCTCCCTTTCTCTCTCTCCTCATACACTCTCTCTCTCTATTCATACTCTCTCTTTCTTTCTCTCTCTCCTCTTACACTATTTTTCTCTCTCTATTCATACTCTCTCTTTCTTTCTCTCTCTCCTCATACACTATTTTTCTCTCTCTATTCATACTGTCTCTTTCTTTCTCTCTCTACTCATACTCTCTCTTTCTTTCTCTCTCTCCTCATACACTATTTTTCTCTCTCTATTCATACTGTCTCTTTCTTTCTCTCTCTACTCATACTCTCTCTCTCTACTCATATACTCCCTTTCTTTCTCTACTCATACTCTCTCTCTCTCCTCATACACTCTCTCTCTCTCTACTCATACTCTCTCTCTCTACTCATATACTCCCTTTCTCTCTCTACTCATACACACTCTCTCTCTACTCATACACTCTCTCTCTCTACTCATACACTCTCTATCTCTCTGTACTTGGCTCCATTCCTTTTCTCACTCATTCTATCCAAGTCTATGAGAAAAAGATAACCTAGTCTATGAGAAAAAGATAACATAGTCTATGAGAAAAATAGCATATTCCATATTACTGTAGGTGCTGAAAAGGTTCAAATGAACCCACATCACAGAGTACATGTCGAGGTTGATCTGGGTCACACGTTTCTGAATGTTCCTCACACAGACAAACTGAATGCTTCCTGACTTTGACCCCTAACCCTTGACCTTTAACCCTTGACACATCTCAGTGACATCACCGCCCAGATATTCCATCTAATCTACACACAACAATGAGCTATTACTACCCCAGGACCTTATCACTGAACTAACTATTATTACCCCAGAACCTTATCACTGAACTAACTATTATTACCCCAGAACCGTATCACTGAACTAACTATTATTACCCCAGAACATTATCACTGAACTAACTATTATTACCCCAGAACATTATCACTGAACTGACTATTATTACCCCAGAACCGTATCACTGAACTAACTATTATTACCCCAGAACATTATCACTGAACTAACTAGTATTACCCCAGAACCTTATCACTGAACTGACTATTATTACCCCAGAACCGTATCACTGAACTAACTATTACTGCCGCAGAACCATATCACTGAACTAACTATTATTACCCCAGAACCTTATCACTGAACTAACTATTATTACCCCAGAACCTTATCACTGGACTAACTATTATTACCCCAGAACCTTATCACTGGGCTAACTATTATTACCCCAGAACCTTATCACTGAACTAACTATTATTACCCCAGAACATTATCACTGGACTAACTATTACTGCCGCAGAACCGTATCCCTGAACTAACTATTATTACCCCAGAACCTTATCAAATTAAATCAAATCAAATCACATCAAATCAAATTTTATTTGTCACATACACATGGTTAGCAGATGTTAATGCGAGTTTAGCGAAATTCTTGTGCTTCTAGTTCCGACAATGCAGTAATAACCAACAAGTAATCTAACTAACAATTCCAAAACTACTGTCTTGTACACAGTGTAAGGGGATGAAGAATATGTACATAAGGATATATGAATGAGTGATGGTACAGAGCAGCATAGGCAAGATACAGTAGATTTTATCGAGTACCGTATATACATATGAGATGAGTATGTAAACAAAGTGGCATAGTTAAAGTGGCTAGTGATACATGTATTACATAAGGATACAGTCGATGATATAGAGTACAGTATATACGTATGCATATGAGATGAATAATGTAGGGTAAGTAACATTATATAAGGTAGCATTGTTTAAAGTGGCTAGTGATATATTTACATCATTTCCCATCAATTCCCATTATTAAAGTGGCTGGAGTTGAGTCAGTGTCAGTGTGTTGGCAGCAGCCACTCAATGTTAGTGGTGGCTGTTTAACAGTCTGATGGCCTTGAGATAGAAGCTGTTTTTCAGTCTCTCGGTCCCAGCTTTGATGCACCTGTACTGACCTCGCCTTCTGGATGATAGCGGGGTGAACAGGCAGTGGCTCGGGTGGTTGATGTCCTTGATGATCTTTATGGCCTTCCTGTGACATCGGGTGGTGTAGGTGTCCTGGAGGGCAGGTAGTTTGCCCCCGGTGATGCGTTGTGCAGACCTCACTACCCTCTGGAGGTTATCACTGAACTAACTACTATTACCCCAGAACCGCATCACTGAACTAACTATTATTACCCCAGGACATTATCACTGAACTGACTATTACTACCCCAGAACCTTATCACTGAACTAACTATTATTACCCCAGAACATTATCACTGAACTGCCTATTACTACCCCAGAACCGTATCACTGGACTAACTATTACTGCCCCAGAACCTTATCACTGAAATAACTATTACAACCGCAGAACCATATCACTGAACTAACTATTATTACCCCAGAACCTTATCACTGAACTAACTATTATTACCCCAGAACCTTATCACTGAACCAACTATTATTACCCCAGAACCTTATCACTGGACTAACTATTATTACCCCAGAACCTTATCACTGGACTAACTATTATTACCCCAGAACCTTATCACTGAACTAACTATTACTACCCCAGAACCTTATCACTGAACTAACTATTACTGCCGCAGAACCGTATCCATGAACTAACTATTATTACCCCAGAACCTTATCACTGAACTAACTATTATTACCCCAGAACCGTATCACTGAACTAACTATTATTACCCCAGGACATTATCACTGAACTGACTATTACTACCCCAGAACCTTATCACTGAACTAACTATTATTACCCCAGAACATTATCACTGAACTGACTATTATTACCCCAGAACCGTATCACTGGACTAACTATTACTGCCCCAGAACCTTATCACTGAACTAACTATTACTACCGCAGAACCATATCACTGAACTAACTATTATTACCCCAGAACCTTATCATTGAACTAACTATTATTACCCCAGAACCTTATCACTGAACTAACTATTATTACCCCAGAACCTTATCACTGAACTAACTATTGCTGCCGCAGAACCGTATCACTGAACTAACTATTATTACCCCAGAACCTTATCACTGAACTAACTATTATTGCCCCAGAACCGTATCACTGAACTAACTATTATTATCCCAGAACCGTATCACTGAACTAACTATTACTACCCCAGAACCTTATCACTGGACTAACTATTATTAACCCAGAACGTATCACTGAACTAACTATTACTGCCGCAGAACCGTATCACTGAACTAACTATTATTACCCCAGAACCTTATCACTGAAGTAACTATTATTACCCCAGAACCTTATCCCACAGTATTATCACAGAGCTCACTGCTATGACACTCTGTACCAGACCTCTGGCTCGCTGTCTGCCTGCAAAGTCCAACACACAGATAGACACACAGATAGACAACCACATGGACATGCACATGAAGTGCACACACAGACATGAACACACATGCTGTCATGCACGTTCACAAACTCTTACACACTTAGGAGTGACAGGTAGCCTAGCGGTTAGACAGGTAGCCTAGTGGTTAGACAGGTAGCCTAGTGGTTAGACAGGTAGCCTAGTGGTTAGACAGGTAGCCTAGCGGTTAGACAGGTAGCCTAGTGGTTAGACAGGTATCCTAGCGGTTAGAGAGGTAGCCTAGCGGTTAGACAGGTAGCCTAGCGGATAGAGAGGTAGCCTAGCGGTTAGACAGGTAGCCTAGCGGTTAGACAGGTAGCCTAGCGGTTAGACAGGTAGCCTAGCGATTAGAGATGTAGCCTAGCGGTTAGACAGGTAGCCTAGCGGTTAGAGAGGTAGCCTAGCGGTTAGAGAGGTAGCCTAACAGTTAGAGCATTGGGCCAAATAACAGAAAGGTTGCTAGTTCAAATCTCTGAGCCGACAAGATGAAAAATCTGTTGATGTGCCCTTGACCTTAATTGCTCCAGGGTTACCATTGATAATGGCTGACTCTGGCAGTTACCCCACTCTCTGAGGGTGTCTCAAGGAGAATTGGGATACGCACAAAAGGGAAGCGGTCCCCTGGTGGTTCGTGTTGACCGCTCCGTCTGACCGCAGTGGTCAGTGGGAGATTTATAGCAACCGCGCATAAGTGTGTGTGGTCAGCTCACAAACCCACACCGGCCACAGACACACACACACACCATGGCCACAGACACACACACACACAACCACACACACACCATGGCCACAGACACACACACGGGTCCAACGTTACATCTTTATTAACAGAGAAACATCCCTATTGATCTGGCTCCCCCTGCGCCTCGCCTTACACCAGAGAAATATGTATGTCCAGCGCTAAACGGGTTATATATACACACACACACACACACACATAACCACACACACACACAACCACACACACACAACCACACACACACACACAACCACACACACACACACAACCACACACACACAACCACACACACACAACCACACACACACACAACCACACACAACCACACACACACAACCACACACACACACACACAACCACACACACACACAACCACACACACACACAACCACACACACACACACAACCACACACACACAACCACACACACACACAACCACACACACACACAACCACACATACACAACCACACACACACACAACCACACACACACACACACAACCACACACACACAACCACACACACACACAACCACACACACACACACAACCACACACACACAACCACACACACACACACAACCACACACACACAACCACACACACACAACCACACACACACAACCACACACACACACAACCACACACACACACAACCACACACACACAACCACACACACACACAACCACACACACACACAACCACACACACACAACCACACACACACACAACCACACACACACACAACCACACACACACACAACCACACACAGACACAACCACACACACACAAACACACACACAACCACACACACACACACAACCACACACACAACCACACACACACACAACCACACACACACACACAACCACACACACACAACCACACACACACACAACCACACACACACACAACCACACATACACAACCACACACACACACAACCACACACACACACACACACACACACACAACCACACACACACAACCACACACACACACAACCCCACACACACACACAACCACACACACACAACCACACACACACACACAACCACACACACACAACCACACACACACAACCACACACACACACAACCACACACACACACAACCACACACACACACACACACAACCACACACACACACACAACCACACACACACACAACCACACACAGACACAACCACACACACACAAACACACACACAACCACACACACACACACACAACCACACACACACACAACCACACACACACAACCACACACACACACACAACCACACACACACACAACCACACACACACAACCACACACACACAACCACACACACACCATGGCCACAGACACACACACGGGTCCAACGTTACATCTTTATTAACAGAGAAACAAACCTATTGATCTGGCTCCCCCTGCGCCTCGCCTTACACCAGAGAAATATGTATGTCCAGCGCTAAACGGGTTATATATACACACACAACCACACACACACACAACCACACACACACACAACCACACACACACACAACCACACACACACACACACAACCACACACACACACAACCACACACACACAACCACACACACACACACAACCACACACACACACACAACCACACACACACACAACCACACACACACAACCACACACACACAACCACACACACACAACCACACACACACCATGGCCACAGACACACACACACACACACACACACACACACACACACAACCACACACACACACAACCACACACACACAACCACACACACACAACCACACACACACCATGGCCACAGACACACACACGGGTCCAACGTTACATCTTTATTAACAGAGAAACAAACCTATTGATCTGGCTCCCCCTGCGCCTCGCCTTACACCAGAGAAATATGTATGTCCAGCGCTAAACGGGTTATATATACACACACAACCACACACACACACAACCACACACACACACAACCACACACACACACAACCACACACACACACACACAACCACACACACACACAACCACACACACACAACCACACACACACACACAACCACACACACACACACAACCACACACACACACAACCACACACACACAACCACACACACACAACCACACACACACAACCACACACACACCATGGCCACAGACACACACACACACACACACACACACACACACACACACACACACACACACACACACACACACACACACACACACACACACACAACCACACTCACAAATACAAATACACACACACACACAACCACACTCACAAATACAAATACACACACACACACAACCACACAAATACACACACACACACAAATACACACAACCACACAAATACACACACACACACAAATACACACAACCACACACATACAAATACACAGACACACAACCACACACACAGAGCGGGCCTGACCTGGTCCGGCATTACACAGGAGAGGTAGAGATATGTATGTGCAGCAGGCAGTAAACAGGTTAAGTCCAGTGGATTAGTATTGAGCTGGATCTTTATGGTATTATCTATGGGTCGGCCAGTCAGTGGGTGTCATAACTGTTAGAGCCTAATGGGGTAATGGCCAGCTGGGATGGAGGGAGGAGGGGGCGGGGAGGGCGAGAAGGGGGGAGAAGGAGGGGCTAACTCAAATTGTCTCACAAATATCCCTTCGACATCCACTCATGATAACACTAAAGTCAAGTCATTCTCATCTAACAGATTGATTTTAAAAGGCATATATAATCTCCTCTCCCATTCTTAAGTATGTTTTAGCTAACCTGCCCCCTGTCCTGTCCCATCCTTCCTGCTCCTCTCCCTGCTATTGATCAGTCTGATGTCTAATAGCTACTTTATGATTATTACTGTCATACCGTTGGTCTGCCCTGCAGCTAATAACACTATAACTCCAGACTTAGAGTGTGTGTTCATTTATCAGCACTGTGTGTGTGTGTAGTGTCATCATTCTTCAATTGAGTGTGTGTGGGACACGTTGTCATTTTTCAGAGGTCTCTAAAGGGAGAATTAATCTCACTTTACTGATGTAAACGACGGGGACAGACGCTCAAGGACTCTGGTGCTTTAAAGGAACTCTCTCTCTCTCTCTCTCTCTCTCTCTCTCTCTCTCTCTCTGTCTCTCTCTCTGTCTCTCTCTCTCTCTCTCTCTGTCTCTCTCTCTCTCTCTCTCTCTCTGTCTCTCTCTCTGTCTCTCTCTCTCTCTCTCTCTCTGTCTCTCTCTCTCTCTCTCTCTCTCTGTCTCTCTCTCTCTCTCTCTGTTCTCTCTGTCTCTCTGTCTCTCTTCTCTCTCTGTCTCTCTCTCTCTCTCTCTCTCTCTCTCTCTCTTTCTCTCTCTCTCTCTCTCTCTCTCTCTCTCTGTCTCTCTCTCTCTCTCTCTCTCTCTCTCTCTCTCTCTCTGTCTCTCTCTCTCTCTGTCTCTCTCTCTCTCTCTCTCTGTCTCTCTCTCTCTCTGTCTCTCTCTCTCTCTCTCTTTCTCTCTCTCTCTCTGTCTCTCTCTCTGTCTCTCTCTCTCTCTCTCTGTCTCTCTCTCTCTCTCTGTCTCTCTCTCTCTCTCTCTCTCTCTCTCTCTGTCTCTCTCTCTCTCTCTCTCTCTCTCTCTCTCTCTCTCTCTCTCTCTCTCTCTCTCTCTCTCTCTCTCTCTCTCTCTCTCTCTCTCTCTCTCTCTCTCTCTCTCTCTCTCTCTCTCACACACAAACACACCCACCCACTGACATGTACAGTATGCATCAGTATGGCCTACTACGGTATGTTTCAGGTAGGGGTGGAAAAATCTTTGTGGAGTCCATTTTGTCTGAGAGAGAGAGACACCACACAGAAAGATAGAGAGAGAGAGAAAAAAAGAAAGAGAGAGCGATGGTTATGAGTGACAGTAACTCAGATAGATGGATACAGGAGCTGCACTGTACACATCAATCTCTGCTGGCAGCACTTCAAAACCCTGTACTAATCCTGTAAGTCCACAACAATAACCCATCCCATTCAAACTCCCAGTAAGCAAGCGAGCGTGTGTGCGTGCGTGCTTGCGTGTGTGTGTGTGTGTGTGTGTGTGTTTGACAGGCACCCCATATGTCCAGTACAATAAAGCCTCACATCCACCTTCATTGGGCTGGAGCGAAAATCAACCGGGGCCCTGACACACCGGCCAAATCCAATCACAGGTCAATACACGCATGATTGATTGGCTTCCAATCCAATTGCGTATCGTCAGGGGGCAGCTCCCCAGGCCCTGTTAGACATTGGCATTGGGCAGGGTGGGGGGTTGGACGGGCGGGTTGGGGGTGTAGAGATGTGGCTGAGGGGGTGGGATAGAGAGGTGGTGGTGTGGGGCTGTGGTTGTCTGCAAGCCTACCAACCCTTGTTTAATTGCCTTGTAGTGGAGCCGGCTGGTACTGTACTGTACAGGGCTCACTGGGACAGTGACTACAATTTCCTGAGCACTGATCACTAATGAAGTTGAACATATTTAAGTTGTAGAGGGACTTTTCATTTAAAGCCAAATCTCAACATGCTTCATCTAGTCACAATTACAGTAGGTAATCATAAGTACATAATTTACCCAGCAACACATTCAGTGTCATGGACATGGTTAAAAAGAGTTATGTGAGAAATAAAACATGGTTTCAATTTTTTAAAAGATTTGAAAGATGATGACATGAGTCTACAGAGAGAGGACAGTGGCCTCGTTGTAATACAGTGTTTATTTCCAGTTATATTCCTTTCTGTGTGTGTCTGTGTGAAACAAACTAACCACAAATCCCTCCGCACTGCCAAGAGGATATCACAGGGAGAGAGAGATTCACAGAGAGAGAGAGATTCACAGAGAGAGAGAGATTCACAGGGAGAGAGATATTCACATGGAGAGAGAGATTCACAGGGAGAGAGGGAGAAAGAGAGACCGCGAGACAGTACATCCAGAAACACCCACAGACCACAGTACGGTCGGGCTTCAGTTCCATGGCTAATGCGCCTGTTACGAATGATCTGAGAGGTCTGTGAATGTGACTATCAACACTCAGCACAACACAACGCTGTTGACCATACAGTTACGATTCTTAGCGCACAGTTAGACACATGAAAAAGACCTAGCTAAAAGACAGTCAACGGGTTCTTTTAAAACGGGCTATTCTAATGTATCATTGTATGTACCTAATCTGTAGCAGCAGGTCAAAGCATCATCAGCTAGCATAAAACCCCAGGCCATAGAAGAGGTTACGTTCAATGCTCAGAGTATCTACTCGCAAGATGCAGTAATGTTTAAATCTCCTAGATAGAGAAAGTTATTATTTAAGTCATTTCTCACAAATGTTTTAAGAGCATTCTCTACTGATCAGGTCTTAGAAGTGAGAAGGGTTCAAACTGGGAGTGGAGGGGTGAATAACTCTGAACTCTCACTCCTCTCCTATCAGTGTGTTCTGTGCAGGCCAGGGCTGTGTGATGGGTCGTAAAGCGGTCCTGAAGATAAGCAGCGGTCCAGAGGTTCCTCTGCGGTCCAGAGGTTAGTGATAGCAGGGTAAGACCTAGCTGGCATAGGGAGCGGGTTCAACCATTGTGGTTCTGGCAGAGCTGAAGACAGCATCGGTCCGGTCCGGGACCCAACGGTCTGCTGCTGCCCAGACGACATAGCCGACCAATAGGAGGCCAGGTAAGCTGTCTCATATGACCCGATTCAACAGAGTTCACTTGACTTCTTCCTTTTAGAGCGAGGGCCATCCTTCAACCAATAGACAGGCTCAATTACTCAATTACTATTGCAACTGTTACTGTGTTTTCAACAGGGATCACATTAGGCGATACACACAAGATATGTTGGGAAAAAAGAAAGGTACAAGGACAAGTCAGAGAAGGGTTCTAGGTCTTATAGACAGTAGTTTTTTGGGGGGGGGCTTTGTTTTATGCCTTTGACTCCCCTCTGAAAAGAACAGGCGTAAACTCCTCACAGACCGACTTCAGACACTATGATTAGAGTACAGTATATTGTTGTAGTAGTGCATTATTGCAGGGCGTGTGTCAGACATACAGTCCAGACACACAGACAGAGAGTGAGTGAGTAAGTTTAGAGAGTTGCTGGGTGTTAATTGAGGTACTTGATCTGAATCCAATAGTGTCTGATGCTGCGAGCTGACAGACTAAAAGGGTTGTGAAATCAACATCAGACACACACACACACACACACACACACACACACACACACACACACACACACACACACACACACACACACACACACACACACACACACACACACACACACACACACACACACACACACACACAGTGTAGTTACAATTAACAAGCTGTGTCTGGGCAACCCGATACACACTGACTAAGTACAGAGGGAGGAGGGAGTGAATGAAAGAGAGGAAGAGAAGAGGGGACAAGAGAGGTAGGGTAGAGAGAGAGTGGTAAAGGGAGAGAAAGTGGGAAGAAGGGTTGGTAACCTGGGTAACCTGGTTCTTCTATCTTCTCTTCTCACACTTTCTCCTTCCACTTCTTTTTACTTATCCTCTCATCTTCCTTTCTCCCCTCCTGTCCTCTCTCCTCTCATCCTCATCTCTCCCCCTGTCCTCTCATCCTCATCTCTCCCCCTGTCCTCTCATCCTCATCTCTCCCCCGTCCTCTCTCCTCTCATCCTCCTCTCTCCCCCTGTCCTCTCATCCTCATCTCTCCCCCTGTCCTCTCATCCTCCTCTCTCCCCCTGTCCCCTCATCCTCCTCTCTCCCCCTGTCCCCTCATCCTCCTCTCTCCCCCTGTCCTCTCATCCTCCTCTCTCACCCTGTCCTCTCATCCTCCTCTCTCCCCCTGTCCTCTCATCCTCCTCTCTCCCCCTGTCCTCTCATCCTCCTCTCTCCCCCTGTCCTCTCATCCTCCTCTCTCCCCCTGTTCTCTCATCCTCCTCTCTCCCCCTGTCCTCTCATCCTCCTCTCTCCCCCTGTCCTCTCATCCTCCTCTCTCCCCCTGTCCTCTCCTCCTCTCTCCCCCTGTCCTCTCATCCTCATCTCCCCCCCTGTCCTCTCATCCTCCTCTCTCCCCCTGTCCTCTCATCCTCCTCTCTCCCCCTGTCCTCTCATCCTCCTCTCTCCCCCTGTCCTCTCATCCTCATATCTCCCCCTGTCCTCTCCTCCTCTCTCCCCCTGTCCTCTCATCCTCCTCTCTCCCCCTGTCCTCTCATCCTCATCTCTCCCCCTGTCCTCTCATCCTCCTCTCTCCCCCTGTCCTCTCTTTCCCCTCTATTTCCCACTCTCCTCCACTCTCTCCTTTCTATTCATCTCCTCTTTCACCTCCCCTCTCCTCCTCTCCTCCCTCTCCTTAACTCTTGCAGGTGTTATCTCTCTCTCTTAAGCGGAGGCAATTACCCGTCAACCTAATAAATAATTAATCTGATAGGCTCATTAATTATTAATGTTAATTGCTGATTTAGGTTTCCTTCAACACAAAAAGACACAAGGGAGGGGAGAATGCCAACAACTCTAAGGTCAAAGAGTCTCGCTCACAAGCACACGGTCACACACACACACGCACACAGGGTTAGATGAATGTGACAGTGGTAGGCTTCAGGGTTAGGGTTAGATGAAGGTGGTAGGGTTCAGGGTTAGGGTTAGATGAAGGTGGTAGGGTACAGGGTTAGGGTTAGATGAAGGTGATAGGGTTCAGGGTTAGGGTTAGATGAAGGAGGTAGGGTTCAGGGTTAGGGTTAGATGAAGGTGGTAGGGTTCAGGGTTAGATGAAGGTGGTAGGGTTCAGGGTTAGGGTTAGATGAAGGTGGTAGGGTTCAGGGTTAGGGCTAGATGAAGGTGGTAGGGTTCAGGGTTGATGAAGGTGGTAGGGTTCAGGGTTAGGGTTAGATGAAGGTGGTAGGGTTCAGGGTTAGGGTTAGATGAAGGTGGTAGGGTCCAGGGTTAGGGTTAGATGAAGGTGGTAGGCTTCAGGGTTAGGGTTAGATGAAGGTGGTAGGGTACAGGGTTAGGGCTAGATGAAGGTGGTAGGGTTCAGGGTTAGGGTTAGATGAAGGTGGTAGGGTTCAGGGTTAGGGTTAGATGAAGGTGATAGGGTTCAGGGTTAGGGTTAGATGAAGGTGGTAGGGTTCAGGGTTAGATGAAGGTGGTAGGGTTCAGGGTTAGGGTTAGATGAAGGTGGTAGGGTTCAGGGTTAGATGAAGGTGGTAGGGTTCAGGGTTAGGGTTAGATGAAGGTGGTAGGGTTCAGGGTTAGGGCTAGATGAAGGTGGTAGGGTTCAGGGTTAGATGAAGGTGGTAGGGTTCAGGGTTAGGGTTAGATGAAGGTAGTAGGGTTCAGGGTTAGGGTTAGATGAAGGTGGTAGGGTTCAGGGTTAGGGTTAGATGAAGGTGGTAGGGTACAGGGTTAGGGCTAGATGAAGGTGGTAGGGTTCAGGGTTAGGGTTAGATGAAGGTGGTAGGGTTCAGGGTTAGGGTTAGATGAAGGTGGTAGGGTACAGGGTTAGGGCTAGATGAAGGTGGTAGGGTTCAGGGTTAGGGTTAGATGAAGGTGGTAGGGTTCAGGGTTAGGGTTAGATGAAGGTGGTAGGGTTCAGGGTTAGGGTTAGATGAAGGTGGTAGGGTTCAGGGTTAGGGCTAGATGAAGGTGGTAGGGTTCAAGGTTAGGGTTAGATGAAGGTGGTAGGGTTCAGGGTTAGGGTTAGATGAAGGTGGTAGGGTTCAGGGTTAGGGCTAGATGAAGGTGGTAGGGTTCAGGGTTAGGGTTAGATGAAGGTGGTAGGGTTCAGGGTTAGATGAAGGTGGTAGGGTTCAGGGTTAGGGCTAGATGAAGGTGGTAGGGTTCAGGGTTAGGGCTAGATGAAGGTGGTAGGGTTCAGGGTTAGGGTTAGATGAAGGTGGTAGGGTTCAAGGTTAGATTAAGGTGGTTAGGGTTCAGGGTTAGGGCTAGATGAAGGTGGTAGGGTTCAGGGTTAGGGTTAGATGAAGGTGGTAGGGTTCAGGGTTAGGGTTAGATGAAGGTGGTAGGGTTCAGGGTTAGATGAAGGTGGTAGGGTTCAGGGTTAGGGCTAGATGAAGGTGGTAGGGTTCAGGGTTAGGGCTAGATGAAGGTGGTAGGGTTCAGGGTTAGGGTTAGATGAAGGTGGTAGGGTTCAAGGTTAGATTAAGGTGGTTAGGGTTCAGGGTTAGGGCTAGATGAAGGTGGTAGGGTTCAGGGTTAAGGTTAGATGAAGGTGGTAGGGTTCAGGGTTAGGGTTAGATGAAGGTGGTAGGGTACAGGGTTAGGGCTAGATGAAGGTGGTAGGGTTCAGGGTTAGGGTTAGATGAAG
This sequence comes from Oncorhynchus mykiss, assembly GCF_057628025.1. NCBI lineage: Eukaryota > Metazoa > Chordata > Actinopteri > Salmoniformes > Salmonidae > Oncorhynchus > Oncorhynchus mykiss. The sequence goes on from NC_143039.1 coordinate 23,540,799, forward strand.
GTGGTAGGGTTCAGGGTTAGTACTAGATGAAGGTGGTAGGGTTCAAGGTTAGATTAAGGTGGTTAGGGTTCAGGGTTAGGGCTAGATGAAGGTGGTAGGGTTCAGGGTTAAGGTTAGATGAAGGTGGTAGGGTTCAGGGTTAGGGTTAGATGAAGGTGGTAGGGTTCAGGGTTAGTACTAGATGAAGGTGGTAGGGTTCAGGGTTAAGGTTAGATGAAGGTGGTAGGGTTCAGGGTTAGGGTTAGATGAAGGTGGTAGGGTACAGGGTTAGGGCTAGATGAAGGTGGTAGGGTTCAGGGTTAGGGCTAGATGAAGGTGGTAGGGTTCAGGGTTAGGGCTAGATGAAGGTGGTAGGGTTCAGGGTTAGTACTAGATGAAGGTGGTAGGGTTCAGGGCTAGTACTAGATGAAGGTGGTAGGGTTCAGGGCTAGATGAAGGTGGTAGGGTTCAGGGTTAGGGCTAGATTAAGGTGGTAGGGTTCAGGGTTAGGGCTAGATGAAGGTGGTAGGGTTCAGGGTTAGTACTAGATGAAGGTGGTAGGGTTCAGGGTTAGTACTAGATGAAGGTGGTAGGGTTCAGGGTTAGGGCTAGATGAAGGTGGTAGGGTTCAGGGTTAGTACTAGATGAAGGTGGTAGGGTTCAGGGTTAGGGCTAGATGAAGGTGGTAGGGTTCAGGGTTAGTACTAGATGAAGGTGGTAGGGTTCAGGGTTAGTACTAGATGAAGGTGGTAGGGTTCAGGGCTAGTACTAGATGAAGGTGGTAGGGTTCAGGGTTAGTACTAGATGAAGGTGGTAGGGTTCAGGGTTAGGGCTAGATGAAGGTGGTAGGGTTCAGGGTTAGTACTAGATGAAGGTGGTAGGGTTCAGGGTTAGTACTAGATGAAGGTGGTAGGGTTCAGGGTTAGTACTAGATGAAGGTGGTAGGGTTCAGGGCTAGATGAAGGTGGTAGGGTTCAGGGTTAGGGCTAGATGAAGGTGGTAGGGTTCAGGGTTAGGGCTAGATGAAGGTGGTAGGGTTCAGGGTTAGTACTAGATGAAGGTGGTAGGGTTCAGGGCTAGATGAAGGTGGTAGGGTTCAGGGTTAGGGCTAGATGAAGGTGGTAGGGTTCAAGGTTAAGGCTGTTGGGGATATGATGAGTTAAAAGCCTATACCCAAGAATCCATGACAGATTAGCTCATGTACTTAACGTTGATCAATAAACTTGATAGTGTCGAAATGAACAGAGTAATGGATGGGCGTGAGCTGGCACTAACAGATATCTGTGTGTGGTACAATGACACGATTCAGGGACACTAGGAAATGCTTATTGTAAAAACCAATCAATGAAAACTGCAACCTTTTCATATGGATAGCTGTTCCCTAGCCCAAATCATGATGTCACTGCACTCAGTTCGGACTTTGCACTTGAAGCTTTATCTTTTATCTGTGAGTTGTACTTGAAGTTCTGTTGAGTCAAGACTCACCCACTGACATGTCTGTTTGCCTGTCTGCCTGTCCGTCTGTATTTCTAGAAAGCCTGGAGGAGATTTTTCTTTAATGGATGAGGGAAGGGACCGTTCTCTCCAGAGGAGTTGCTTGGATGGACAAGACGGAGATATAAAGGTGATTGGAGGGATTTGAGAAAGAGAGCTTCTGATTGGAGAAAGAAATTCTGACCTCCCGCCTTCAGTAACAAGGATTCATCCTGTTGTTGTATTCTGAACTAGCAGGGAATCTCTGTTACTGGGGGTGAGGGTACAGAGAGCTCACACAAACACATTCCGTCACACACACGAAGACGCACACACAGACACACACGTTTGTTATTTTACTGCTTACACTTCTCCTGTACTGTGCTATGTATGTACTGTATCTAATTTGATTAAAGATGTGAGAAGATGTTCTTGACTTCTGGGGTCTGTATTACTAACTAGACTATGATTGTGTGAGGAATTGCTTGACTCAGTGTTAAGGTTCTGAAGGGAGACCGTATTGACTCAGTGTATAGGTTTTTCAGGGAGTCATTATTGACTCAGTGTTAAGGTTTTGAAGGGAGACAGTACTGACTCTGTGTAGGGGTTTTTCGGGGAGTCAGTATTGACTCAGTGTGGAGGTTTTTCAGGGAGTCCGTATTGACTTAGTGTAAAGGTTTCAGTGTAGAGGTTTTGAAGGGAGACAGTATTGACTCAGTGTAGAGGTTTTGAAGGGAGACAGTATTGACTCAGTGTAGAGTTTTTTCAGGGAGTCAGTATTGACTCAGTGTGGAGGTTTTTCAGGGAGTCCGTATTGACTTAGTGTAAAGGTTTCAGTGTAGAGGTTTTGCGGGGAGACAGTATTGACTCAGTGTAGAGGTTTTTCAGGGAGTCAGTATTGACTCTGTGTAGAGGTTTTTCAGGGAGACAGTATTGACTCTGTGTAGAGGTTTTGCGGGGAGACAGTATTGACTCAGTGTAGAGGTTTTTCAGGGAGACAGTATTGACTCAGTGTAGAGGTTTTGCGGGGAGACAGTATTGACTCAATGTAGAGGTTTTTCAGGGAGACAGTATTGACTCAGTGAAGATGTTTTGCAGGGAGACAGTATTGACTCAGTGAAGATGTTTTTCAGGGAGACAGTATTGACTCTGTGTAGAGGTTTTTCGGGGAGTCAGTATTGACTCAGTGTGGAGGTTTTTCAGGGAGTCCGTATTGACTTAGTGTAAAGGTTTCAGTGTAGAGGTTTGCGGGGAGACAGTATTGACTCAGTGTAGAGGTTTTTCAGGGAGTCAGTATTGACTCTGTGTAGAGGTTTTTCAGGGAGACAGTATTGACTCAGTGAAGATGTTTTTCAGGGAGACAGTATTGACTCTGTGTAGAGATTTTTCGGGGAGTCAGTATTGACTCAGTGTGGAGGTTTTTCAGGGAGTCCGTATTGACTTAGTGTAAAGGTTTCAGTGTAGAGGTTTTGCGGGGAGACAGTATTGACTCAGTGTAGAGGTTTTTCAGGGAGTCAGTATTGACTCTGTGTAGAGGTTTTGAAGGGAGACAGTATTGACTCAGTGTAGAGGTTTTTCAGGGAGACAGTATTGACTCTGTGTAGAGGTTTTGAAGGGAGACAGTATTGACTCAGTGTAGAGGTTTTTCAGGGAGACAGTATTGACTCAGTGTAGAGGTTTTTCAGGGAGAGAGTATTGACTCTGCGTAGAGGCTTTTCGGGGAGTCAGTATTGACTCAGTGTAGAGGTTTTTCAGGGAGTCAGTATTGACTCAGTGTTAAGGTTTTGAAGGGAGTCAGTATTGACTCTGTGTAGAGGTTTTTCAGGGAGACTGTATTGACTCTGTGCAGAGGCTTTTCGGGGAGTCAGTATTGACTCAGTGAAGATGTTTTTCAGGGAGACAGTATTGACTCTGTGTAGAGGTTTTTCGGGGAGTCAGTATTGACTCAGTGTGGAGGTTTTTCAGGGAGTCCGTATTGACTTAGTGTAGAGGTTTCAGTGTAGAGGTTTTGCGGGGAGACAGTATTTACTCAGTGTAGAGGTTTTTCAAGGAGACAGTATTGACTCAGTGAAGATGTTTTGCAGGGAGACAGTATTGACTCAGTGAAGATGTTTTTCAGGGAGTCAGTATTGACTCAGTGTAGAGGTTTTTCAGAGAGACAGTATTGACTCAGTGAAGATGTTTTGCAGGGAGACACTATTGCAATTCTTCTACATGTGTTTTTACATTTCCCTCCTCTGAAATAAATAAATATTGTGTTTATCAACACTGAATCACCACTGACCCCCACAGCCCTTTGTTGGTCTCACCCTGTTGGTTACAGGACAGGGCCAGAGCATGGGGAGGGTGGAAGGAATAATCCTCATGTGGGTGGGTATTTACTTATCTGACACTTTCATCCAGCACACTATGAACCCCTGGGAACCTCTACACAAATGCACACACATGGCACACGGTTCAGTTCCCGTGGTAACGGTCCTAAACTACCCCCTCACCCACCCAACACACACACTCACACAAACACACTCAGATCCCGGGAGCAGTCCTGTGAGACCTCACATTAACTCGCCGGTCGACGTTTGGCCATGACACACCGGCAAGGGTGCAATGCGGCGGAACGACCGGAAAAACAAATATGCCAAAACGATGGGCTGGTGAGGGGAAATCAAACGGAGCAGAGGAATACACACACACACACACACACACACACACACACACACACACACACACACACACACACACACACACACACACACACACACACACACACACACACACACACACACACACATACACACACACACACACACACACACACACACACACACACACACACTTAAAGGTTAAGTAAACAAAACAAAGTGCTGATATGAATATGAGAGGAGTTGAGAAATGCTCCAGAGAGATGTATGTGGACCCTGTAGGTCTGTTAATGATTCCAGCTCTTATTACTGGATGGGATAATATGATATTATGTAGTCATCTGGTGTGTTTTTTAAGTCCCTCCGGAGCCCTTTCCCTTAAATGACCTGGATAGCAGTAAACTTCAAGCACTGCATGAGCTGAACACAGCCCTGCTTCCCAAAACTACACCTGCACGTTCAATATTACTGATGCCTACTACAGATCTGCCTGGTCAGGTATCTGGAAAGTCACTGGGAATCTGAAATCACTTATAGGAGGAGAGAAAGACAGATAGAGGGAGAGAGAGAGAGGGGGGAGATGATGAAGAGAGACATAGAGAGAGAACGTTTTAATAATAGAAGAAAATAATCATATAATCGTCCCAGGATTGGTCTTCAATGAAGCTTACAGTAAGTTCTAATTGTGTAAAGAAGAAGATTTGGAGACACCAGGACATAACTTACTGTAAATACAAACATGAGAGAGAAAGTTATCTCTAGCAGCCCGATTTGGATTCCTTTGTGGTTGAATTAAGCCACCGCTGTGTCTCCTCACTCAGTCTCTCTCTCAGACCTGGCCGGCTAAAGTGTATTATTTTCTGGAAATGTTTTCTGTTCAGACTCAGGGTCGCTAAAGTTAACCCTTATAAGCGCACGCACACACTTGATTGATTGCACACACACAACACACACACGCACCGTCCCATACAGCCATCCATCACCATGGAAACATGGACATCCCTAAACAGATTTTTTCCTGATATCCCATCAGAGAGACAGGGGACAGAGAGAGACAGAAAGAGAGGGATGGGATGGAGAGATAGAGAGAGGGATGAAGTAACACTGTGACTTTATGGTCGTCAAGGACAGAAGTATAGCGCTGTCTAACCACTAATCCTATTTCAATCACCAGCTCTAACCTTACACATGACCCTTAACCCTAATCAGAACACACCTTTACTTTGTCAACAGCTCTAACAATATCGCCACCATTTTCCTCTCTAGCATGGCCGTCTAGTGCTGAGCAGGGCTCTGTATTGTAGGGGAATATATCATTGGCCAGTGTGATGTGTACAGGTATTGCAGGGGAATATATCATTGGCCAGTGGGATATCTACAGGTATTGTAGGGGAATATATCATTGGCTAGTGTGATGTCTACAGGTATTGTAGGGGAATATTTCATTGGCCAGTATGATGTCTACAGGTATTGTAGGGGAATATATCATTGGCCAGTGTGATGTGTACAGGTATTGTAGGGGAATATATAATTGGCCAGTGGGATATCTACAGGTATTGTAGGGGAATATATCATTGGCCAGTGTGATGTGTACAGGTATTGTAGGGGAATATATCATTGGCCAGTATGATGTCTACAGGTATTGTAGGGGAATATATCATTGGCCAGTATGATGTCTACAGATATTGTAGGGGAATATATCATTGGCCAGTGGGATATCTACAGGTATTGTAGGGGAATATATCATTGGCCAGTGGGATATCTACAGGTATTGTAGGGGAATATATCATTGGCCAGTGGGATATCTACAGATATTGTAGGGGAATATATCATTGGCCAGTGGGATATCTACAGGTATTGTAGGGGAATATATCATTGGCCAGTGGGATATCTACAGGTATTGTAGGGGAGTATATCATTGGCCAGTGGGATATCTACAGGTATTGTAGGGGAATATATCATTGGCCAGTGTGATGTGTACAGGTATTGTAAGGGAATATATCATTGGCCAGTGTGATGTCTACAGATATTGTAGGGGAATATATCATTGGCCAGTGTGATGTGTACAGGTATTGTAGGGGAATATATCATTGGCCAGTATGATGTGTACAGGTATTGTAGGGGAATATATCATTGGCCAGTGTGATGTGTACAGGTATTAAATGGCAATAAAGTTGAAGTCAGAAGTTTACATACACTTAGGTTGGCGTCATTAAAAATCGTTTTTCAACCACTCCACAAATTTCTTGTTAACAAACTATAGTTTTGGCATGTCGGTTAGGACATCTACTGTGTGCATGACAAGTCATTTTCCAACAATTGTTTACAGATGATTTCAATTATAAATTACTGTATCACATTTCCAGTGGGTACAGTAACTATGTACAGTCACTAAGTTGACTGTACCTTTAAACAGCTTGGAAAATTCCAGAAAATGATGTCATGGCTTTAGAAGCTTCTGATAGGCTGATTGACATAATTTGAGTCAATTGGAGTTGTACCTGTGGATGTATTTCAAGGCCTACCTTCAAACTCAGTGCCTCTTTGCTTGACATAATGGGAAAATCAAAAGAAATCAGCCAAGACCTCAGAAAAAAAGTTGTAGACCTCCACAAGTCTGGTTCATCCTTGGGAGCAATTCCCAAAGGCCTGAAGGTACCACGCTCATCTGTACAAACAATAGTGCGCAAGTATAAACACCATGGGACCACGCAGCCGTCATACCGCTCAGGAAGGAGATGCGTTCTGTCTCCTAGAGATGAACGTACTTTGGTGTGAAAAGTGCAAATCAATCCCAGAACAACAGCAAAGGACCTTGTGAAGATGCTGGAGGAAACAGGTACAAAAGTATCTATATCCACAGTAAAACAAGTCCTATATCGACATAACCTGAAAGGCCGTTCAGCAAGGCGAAAGCCACTGCTCCAAAACCGCCATAAAAAAGCCAGACTACGGTTAGCAACTGCACATGGGGACAAAGATCGTACTTTTGGAGAAATGGCCTCTGGTCTGATGAAACAAAAATATAACTGTTTGACCATAATGACCATTGTTATGTTTGGAGGAAAAAGCAGGAGGCTTGCAAGCCGAAGAACACCATCCCAACCGTGAAGCACGGGCTGTGACAACATCATGGTGTGGGGGTGCTTTGCTACAGGAGAGACTGGTGCATTTTACAAAATAAACGGCATCATGAGGGAGGAAAATTATGTGGATATATTGAAGCAACATCTCAAGCGTCAGTCAGGAAGTTAAAGCTTGGTCGCAAATGGGTCTTCCAAATGGACAATGACCCCAATCATACTTCCAAAGTTATGGCAAAATGGCTTAAGGACAACAAAGTCAAGGTAATGGAGTGGCCATCACAAAGCCCTGACCTCAATCCTATAGAAAATCTGTGGGCAGAACTGAAAAAGCGTGTGCCAGCAAGGAGGCCAACAAACCTGACTCAGTTACACCAGCTCTGTCAGGAGGAATGGGCCAAAATTCACCCAACTTATTGTGGGTAGCTTGTGGAAGGCTACCCGAAACGTTTGACCCAAGTTAAACCATTTAAAGGCAATGCTACCAAATACTAATTGAGTGTATGTAAACTTCTGACCCACTGGGAATGTGATGAAAGAAATAAAAGCTGAAATAAATCATTCTCTCTACTATTATTCTGACATTTCACATTCTTAAAATAAAGTGGTGATCCTAACTGACATAAGACAGGGACTTTTTACTAGGATTAAATGTCAGGAATTGTTTAAAACTGAGTTTAAATGTTTTTGGCTAAGGTGTATGTAAACTTCCGACTTCAGCTGTATATCATTGGCCAGCGTGATGTCTATGGGTATTGTAGGGGAATATATAATTGGCTAGTGTGATGTGTACAGGTATTGTAGGGGAATATATCATTGACCAGTGTCATGTCAAATCAAATCAAATCAAATGTATTTGTCACATACACATGGTTAGCAGATGTTAATGCGAGTGTAGCGAAATGCTTGTGCTTCTAGTTCCGACAATGCAGTAATAACCAACGAGTAATCTAACTAACAATTCCAAAACTACTACCTTATACACACAAGTGTAAGGGGATAAAGAATATGTACATAAAGATATATGAATGAGTGATGGTACAGAGCGGCATAGGCAAGATGCAGTAGATGGTATCGAGTACAGTATATACATATGAGATGAGTAATGTAGGGTATGTAAACAAAGTGGCATAGTTTAAAGTGGCTAGTGATACATGTATTACATAAAGATGCAGTAGATGGTATCGAGTACAGTATATACATATGAGATGAATAATGTAGGGTATGTAAACATTATATTAAGTAGCATTGTTTAAAGTGGCTAGTGATATATTTTACATCAATTCCCATCAATAAAGTGGCTGGAGTTGAGTCAGTGTGTTGGCAGCAGCCACTCAATGTTAGTGGTGGCTGTTTAACAGTCTGATGGCCTTGAGATAGAAGCTGTTTTTCAGTCTCTCGGTCCCTGCTTTGATGCACCTGTACTGACCTCGCCTTCTGGATGATAGCGGTGTGAACAGGCAGTGGCTCGGGTGGTTGTTGTCCTTGATGATCTTTATGGCCTTCCTGTGACATCGGGTGGTGTAGGTGTCCTGGAGGGCAGGTATTGTGTACAGGTATTGTAGGGGAATATATCATTGGCCAGTGTGATGTGTACAGGTATTGTAGGGGAATATATCATTGGCCAGTATGATGTCTACAGGTATTGTAGGGGAATATATCATTGGCCAGTGGGATATCTGCAGGTATTGTGTTACGGTGCGTGAATGAGGACCCAAAAGCGAATTAACTTAAACAGAGCTTCTTTAATAACCAAACATAGGTAGGCTCAGATGGACCGGCAGATTCCGACAGGACAGGACAAGGTTACAGCAAACATGACGATAGTCTGGTTCCGGCATGAAACACAACAAACAAGAATCCGACAAAGACAGGAGCAGAAACAGAGAGAGATATAGGGACCTAATCAGAGGGAAAAAGGGAACAGGTGGGAAAAGGGGTGAATGAGGTAGTCAGAGAAGACAAGGAACAGCTGGGGGAAAGAGGGACAGAAACGGTAACCTAGTACGACCAGCAGAGGGAGACAGGGTGAAGAGAAACAGGAACAGGACACAACATGACAATACATGACAGTACCCCCCCACTCACCGAGCGCCTCCTGGCGCACTCGAGGAGGAAACCTGGCGGCAACGGAGGAAATCCTCGATCAGCGCACGGTCCAGCACGTCCCGAGAGGGAACCCAACTCCTCTCCTCAGGACCGTACCCCTCCCAATCTACGAGGTACTGGTGACCACGGCCCCGAGGACGCATGTCCAAAATCCTACGGACCCTGTAGATGGGTGCGCCCTCGACAAGGATGGGGGGGGGGGGGGGGAAGACGAGCGGGGGCGCGAAGAACGGGCTTGATACAGGAGACATGGAAGACCGGGTGGACGCGACGAAGGTATCGCGGAAGAAGAAGTCGAACTGCGACAGGATTAATGACCCGAGAAATACGGAACGGACCAATGAACCGCGGGGTCAACTTGCGAGAAGCCGTCTTAGAGAACCTATCGACAACCGTAAGAATAACAGTCTTCCCCGCTGACGAAGGCAGTCCGGTGACAAAATCTAAGGCGATGTGAGACCACGGTCGAGAGGGAATGGGAAGCGGCCTGAGACGGCCGGCAGGAGGGGAGTTACCGGACTTAGTCTGCGCGCAGACCGAACAAGCAGCCACGAAACGACGCGTGTCATGCTCCCGGGTGGGCCACCAAAAACGCTGGCGAATGGAAGCAAGCGTACCCCGAACGCCAGGGTGGCCGGCTAACTTGGCAGAGTGAGCCCACTGAAGAACGGCCAGACGAGTAGGAACGGGAACGAAAAGAAGGTTCCTAGGACAAGCGCGCGGCGACGGAGTGTGAGTGAGCGCTTGCTTTACCTGCCTCTCAATTCCCCAGACAGTCAACCCGACAACACGCCCCTCAGGGAGAATCCCCTCGGGGTCAGTGGAGGCTACTGAAGAACTGAAGAGACGAGATAAAGCATCAGGCTTGGTGTTCTTAGAGCCCGGACGATAAGAAATCACGAACTCGAAACGAGCGAAAAACAGCGCCCAACGCGCCTGACGCGCATTAAGTCGTTTGGCAGAACGGATGTACTCAAGGTTCCTATGGTCAGTCCAAACGACAAAAGGAACGGTCGCCCCCTCCAACCACTGTCGCCATTCGCCTAGGGCTAACCGGATGGCGAGCAGTTCGCGGTTTCCCACATCATAGTTACGTTCCGACGGCGACAGGCGATGAGAAAAATACGCGCATGGGTGGACCTTGTCGTCAGAGAGGGAGCGCTGAGAAAGAATGGCTCCCACGCCCACCTCTGACGCGTCAACCTCGACAACGAACTGTCTAGAGACGTCAGGTGTAACAAGGATAGGAGCGGATGTAAAACGATTCTTGAGGAGATCAAAAGCTCCCTGGGCGGAAACGGACCACTTAAAGCACGTCTTGACAGAAGTAAGGGCTGTGAGAGGAGCTGCCACCTGACCGAAATTATGGATGAAACGACGATAGAAGTTCGCGAAGCCGAGAAAGCGCTGCAGCTCGACGCGTGACTTAGGGACGGGCCAATCAATGACAGCTTGGACCTTAGCGGGATCCATCTTAATGCCTTCAGCGGAAATAACAGAACCGAGAAATGTGACGGAGGAGGCATGAAAAGTGCACTTCTCAGCCTTCACAAAAAGACAATTCTCTAAAAGGCGCTGGAGGACACGTCGAACGTGCTGAAGATGAATCTGGAGTGACGGTGAAAAAATCAGGATATCGTCAAGGTAAACGAAAACAAAGATGTTCAGCATGTCTCTCAGGACATCATTGACTAATGCCTGAAAGACAGCTGGAGCGTTAGCGAGGCCGAAAGGAAGAACCCGGTATTCAAAGTGCCCTAACGGAGTGTTAAACGCCGTCTTCCACTCGTCCCCCTCCCTGATGCGCACGAGATGGTAAGCGTTACGAAGGTCCAACTTAGTGAAAAACCTGGCTCCCTGCAGGATCTCGAAGGCTGAAGACATAAGAGGGAGCGGATAACGATTCTTCACTGTTATGTCATTCAGCCCTCGATAATCTATGCAGGGGCGCAGAGACCCGTCCTTCTTCTTGACAAAAAAAAACCCCCGCTCCGGCGGGAGAGGAGGAGGGGACTATGGTACCGGCGTCAAGAGCTACAGACAAATAATCTTTGAGAGCCTTACGTTCGGGAGCCGACAGAGAGTATAGTCTACCCCGGGGGGGAGTGGTTCCCGGAAGGAGATCAATACTACAATCATACGACCGGTGTGGAGGAAGAGAGGTGGCCCTGGACCGACTGAACACCGTGCGCAGATCGTGATATTCCTCCGGCACCCCTGTCAAATCACCAGGCTCCTCCTGTGAAGAAGAGACAGAGGAAACAGGAGGGATAGCAGACATTAAACATTTCACATGACAAGAGACGTTCCAGGAGAGGATAGAATTACTAGACCAATTAATGGAAGGATTATGACAAACTAGCCAGGGATGGCCCAAAACAACAGGTGTAAAAGGTGAACGAAAAATTAAAAAAGAAATGGTTTCGCTATGATTACCAGAAACAGTGAGGGTTAAAGGTAGCGTCTCACGCTGAATCCTGGGGAGAGGACTACCATCCAGGGCGAACAAGGCCGTGGACTCCCTTAACTGTCTGAGAGGAATGTCATGTTCCCGAGCCCAGGTCTCGTCCATAAAACAGCCCTCCGCCCCAGAGTCTATTAAGGCACTGCAGGAAGCTGACGAACCGGTCCAGCGTAGATGGACCGACAAGGTAGTGCAGGATCTTGAAGGAGAGACAGGAGTAGTAGCGCTCACCAGTAGCCCTCCGCTTACTGATGAGCTCTGGCTTTTACTGGACATGAAGTGACAAAATGACCAGCAGAACCGCAATAGAGACAGAGGCGGTTGGTGATTCTCCGTTCCCTCTCCTTAGTCGAGATGCGGATACCTCCCAGCTGCATAGGCTCAGCACCCGAGCCGGCAGAGGAAGATGGTAGTGATGCGGAGAGGGGGGCAACGGAGAACGCGAGCTCCTTTCCACGAGCTCGGTGACGAAGATCAACCCGTCGCTCAATGCGAATAGCGAGTTCAATCAAGGAATCCACGCTGGAAGGAACCTCCCGGGAGAGAATCTCATCCTTTACCTCTGCGCGGAGACCCTCCAGAAAACGAGCGAGCAAAGCCGGCTCGTTCCAGCCACTGGAGGCAGCAAGAGTGCGAAACTCAATAGAGTAGTCTGTTATGGATCGATTACCTTGACATAGGGAAGACAGGACCCTGGAAGCCTCCTCCCCAAAAACAGATCGATCAAAAACCTGTATCATCTCCTCCTTAAAGTCCTGATACTGGTTAGTACACTCAGCCCTTGCCTCCCAGATTGCCGTGCCCCACTCACGAGCCCGTCCAATAAGGAGAGATATGACGTAGGCGACACGAGCAGTGCTCCTGGAGTAAGTGTTGGGCTGGAGAGAAAACACAATATCACACTGGGTGAGGAACGAGCGGCATTCAGTGGGCTCCCCAGAGTAACACGGCGGGTTATTGATTCTGGGCTCCGGAGATTCGAAAGCCCTGGAAGTGGCCGGTGGAGCGAGGCGGAGATGGTGAACCTGTTCTGTGAGGTTGGAGACTTGGGTGGCCAGGGTCTCAACGGCATGTCGAGCAGCAGACAATTCCTGCTCGTGTCTGCCTAGCATCGCTCCCTGGATCTCGACGGCTGAGTAGAGAGGATCCGAAGTCGCTGGGTCCATTCTTGGTCGGATTCTTCTGTTACGGTGCGTGAATGAGGACCCAAAAGTGAATTAACTTAAACAGAGCTTCTTTAATAACCAAACATAGGTAGGCTCAGATGGACCGGCAGATTCCGACAGGACAGGACAAGGTTACAGCAAACATGACGATAGTCTGGTTCCGGCATGAAACACAACAAACAAGAATCCGACAAAGACAGGAGCAGAAACAGAGAGAGATATAGGGACCTAATCAGAGGGAAAAAGGGAACAGGTGGGAAAAGGGGTGAATGAGGTAGTCAGAGAAGACAAGGAACAGCTGGGGGAAAGAGGGACAGAAACGGTAACCTAGTACGACCAGCAGAGGGAGACAGGGTGAAGAGAAACAGGAACAGGACACAACATGACAATACATGACATATTGTAGGGGAATATATCATTGGCCAGTGTGATGTCTACAGGTATTGTAGGGGAATATATCATTGGCCAGTGGGATATCTACAGGTATTGTAGGGGAATATATCATTGGCCAGTGGGATATCTACAGGTATTGTAGGGGAATATATCATTGGCCAGTATGATGTCTACAGGTATTGTAGGGGAATATATCATTGGCCAGTATGATGTCTACAGGTATTGTAGGGGAATATATCATTGGCCAGTATGATGTCTACAGGTATTGTAGGGGAATATATCATTGGCCAGTGTGATGTGTACAGGTATTGTAGGGGAATATATCATTGGCCAGTATGATGTCTACAGGTATTGTAGGGGAATATATCATTGGCCAGTATGATGTCTACAGGTACTGTCAGGTGGGTCATCTCTGTTCTGAGCCTGGAGGTAACCTCATACTTCCTGGGTATTACTGCTCCTCTCATATCGCCATGGCGATACACTATTAATATATAGCTGGGAGGAAGCATGTCTAAGACCTGATCCACTAAGGTCATTTAAGTTCGACATAGCAGATATTCATGACAGTGAGTGTAGTTATTAAAAACAATTAGGCATTTATTGTAAATTCCTGGGTTATTCATATCAATTGGTAACTAATGTACATGTTGCCAGATTGTACATGTTCATCAATGAATTGTCATTTTAATATGTCTTTAGGAAAATACCAGGTATAGCGGTCTGTAAATTGAAGCATAACCGATAGCATTTACAGAGACTGTAGAAGGCCGTTGTGCCTTTGTCTCTTCCCTGTGACTGTTGTCCTCTATTGCCCTGTATGAGCCAGACCTCAGTCCACTAAAGCACCCATCAATCAACCATAGAGTCAATCAGTGGTATTACTGTCCCAC